>NC_073260.2:116451515-116754545 GCF_029289425.2 Pan paniscus | reverse complement strand
TAGGCAGATGTCATCTTTCTGGCTGTTTTTCTTAGGAAAGTTTACTTTAGGAGCCATTTGAGTTTCAATTTCAGCTTTCACACTTTCTAATGTGTCCTTGGTAAAGTCACTTAGTCTTTTTGAAACTTAGTTTCTTAAAACTTAAAATGGAGATAATAACCATCATTACCTCCTAGCATTATTGTGAAGATTAAATGAGATAATGTATATAAACCTTATAACAGTACCTGGAATCTAGTAATTGCTCAAAAGAGTTAACACATTTTATTTATTAAAAACAGTGATTCTCAACGTATGGTCACTAGACCAGCATCAACACCACCTAGGAACTTGTTAGAAGTGCGATTCTTGTGACTCAGTCCAGACCTACTAAATCAAGAAACTCTAGGGGTGGAACCCAGCAATCTGTATTTTAATGAGTCCTCCAAGTAATTCTGATCCTCTAAAATTTAAGAAACAGCTTATGTAAATGGTTTAATATTTCTGGGTTCTCATTTTTTCCAACATGTAATACATTTCTATGATCAACATGTGATGCTCAGAAACTACTCCTCTTTTTTTGGAAAGAGCACCCTAATTTTCCATTATGGAAACCACCTCTTCCCTATTCTCAGTCCATGTTGTTGGGTGGGGCCTATCCTACCTACCCCCAGCTTTGGAGTGGGTTTCAGGGCTAAGCCAATTAGTGTATCCCATCCACTAGGCCACAACAATTACTTCAAGCATGGACCTGTGATCCGATTTAGGTCAACGAAAGCCACGTGCAGGAATTTCACCGGCATTGTTAAGAAGATGAAAGCTCTTCACCATTGAAATTGCTAATAGGAGATCATAAACCTAGAGTTAAAGAACATAAACCTAGAGTTAACCTAGAGTTAAGAACAAAGGTTCTCAGAAAGGAGTCAGACAGAAAACTTCAGAATCAAAGATGGATAGAAACCAAGTCCTAATGACATTGATTGAATCCTTAGACCTAGCCATGCCTAAATGTCTCCCCCTGGACTTTACAGATAAGAAAAAAAATTATACCTCTTCCACTTCTAGAACAAGTTTTCTTATTTTAAATATCAGTTTTCCATTATTTAACATGAGACGTTATTAGTAAACTATCTCACGAGATTTTTGTAAGTAGTAAGATGAGTCATCGTATACAAAAATACTGTCAGTCTGGGCCATTTGAGAAGCAGACAATAAGAAGGAATTAGATGTGCAAGAGATTTATCAAAGGAAATGACTGTTAACGGAAAAGGCATGTGAAGTCCAGGGCAGATGGGAGAACTATCAGACCTGTACTACAGTGAAGACCTACACTATACTATTAATACTTGTGAAGGAGAAAGGGATGGAAAGGAGGTTATGGAGAAGAGCCTTAAACTGAGGCACAATTCCAAGAGAGACTCTGAAACAAAGTCATCTGCCTGAGGAATACCCTGTCTTCGAAGAATGGACACACGTTAATATCACGCTCAGTGATTGGTTAGAAGCAGCCCGTGGGAAGTTTGGCCTCTGTGAGAAGGCAGTGATGGATTTCAGAGCACAGCAGTTGAGGCCTAGATCAATCATGCTCCTCACGGTCAGAGATCTGACAGACACATTTTCATGACCATGACAAATGCCTAGGGCGGTGTCTAGAGTTAGTAGGGCTTTGATAAAGGCTAATGCCATTTCCACCTAACCTATTCTTTTGAAAGCAAAACAAACATCCTCAAAAACCTTGCGCACTCCTTCTATTCTTTGTTCCAATTATGAGTGCAACCTGGGTCTCTTTCAGCAGTCACATGTTCTAAATATTACAGACCAATAAAGCAAAATAAACCCTACTAGCCCAGCAAGGAGCAAGCTATTCAGCTCATCATTTTTTGCAAATGCCACTCAGATGTTGCCTTTAATGCACAACTGCCAAGCATACTGATTTTGTCAATATTACACTTGGACTAAAATCAGCATATGTTAGCTCAAAGCATAAGCCACTCCAGCTCTCTCTTATTGTAATGGAGTGTAATTTCTACACACCTTAACCCCAATTTATCTTTCACTGCCTCTGAAGTATAGCGGTTCATCAAGTCCAGTAACTTTTAGGGCTAGGAAATAGAGTTACAAATTCTTGGAAATGCATATTCAACAAGATCCAGCCAGGCCATTTTCTATCATTCTTCCTTTCTTCTGGCAGAAGGGTTGAGGATTAGTAGTAGCCAGGTGAATCGTAGATATTTGAATTTTTAAAAATTTAATTCAAATAAAATTTCTGAGGTTACCTAACGTACTATTGGAAGAAGAAAAATATGAATTACTATTACTGGAAAGAACATTGTAGACAGCATGGTGTTTTTTTGTTTTTTTGTTTTTTTTGAGATGGTTTCACTCTTGTTGCCCAGACTGGAGTTCAATGGTGCAATCCCGGCTCACTGCAACCTCCACCTCCCGGGTTCAAGCAATTCTCCTGCCTCAGCTTCCTGAGTAGCTGGGATTACAGGCATGCACCACCACACCCACCTAATTTTGTATTTTTAGTAGAGATGGGCTTTCTCCATGTTGGTCAGGGTGGTCTTGAACTCCCAACCTCAGGTGATCCGCCCACCTCAGCCTCCCAAAGTGCTGGGATTACAGATATGAGCCACCGCGCCTGGCCTTGTAGACAGCATGTTCTAACTCATTGACTATTGGGAAAAATGATGTACAAGTAAGACTCTGATATTATATTATTCTTTATATATATTCATTAAGGATACCAGTTACTACTGTATTAAAAATGTTAAAAGCCTGACAACTTAGGAGTAATGTTTTTCTCAGTTGAGTGCATGTAATTCCCGAGATAACATAATAACAATTAGGCATGATCTAACTGTATTAATATCTGAGGGAGGAGTCTCTCCAGTTCCTCACTCTGCAACATTAAGTGGCTTTCCCACAACATAGCATGTATTTTGGGTTTTTAATTCTCTCTGCTCTACGGTTTTGAAACCCCTATTCAAAACCTCTGTATGGTTGTTTTAGGTTGGGCATGGGGCAATCCAATAACCTTCCTTGGTTTTCTTTACAACCTTCTTACTCATTTTTTTAGGTTTCGAAAAGACTCGTTCAGTTTTACTTTGTCATTACTCACATGCTCCATCCTGTTATAAATGGCCCAGCTGTGATTATGGCAAATGCTGAGAGCTCCAGCATGTGAGCTGGAGTAAGCTACCATTTGGCCTAAAATAAGGAGAGCAACATCTGAATGCAGCCCTAGAGGAGAGGGGCCTGAGCATCCTAGATCAGCATGCTGCCTGGTGTTAATAATTGTATTCCAAAGGACAGAGACTAAAGCTGGATTCCAACATGAGACAGTCCTTGGCTGAAAAGAGCCAGAGAAGCAAGCCAAATCTGAGCCCATCAGCTTCTGGCAAGCCAATAAGCAATATCAAGCCACAGGTCCTGTTGCAAAATGTAATCGAGATTTTAGAGCCAAGAGTTCACAGTAGAGTAGAGACAGGGTTTGAGAGGCAGCAGGTGAGATACAAGCAAGGAAGATCTGGGGGGCTTGCCATGAGTGACTTAGGGTATCTCCAGCTTGTCACTATTCATTGATTAGTGTGTGGCACTTGAGTATTTGGGTTCCCTTAAAGGGGAACCAGGGTCAGAGCCAGTTTGTTGCATAGCACAGGCACCATGCTATCCTCATCTTATGGTAAACCTTTAAGTCTAAATGGTGTGGGGATAAATTCAAGTTCTATACAAACTTGTTAATTCCAAGATATTTGATCTGAGGGATATGGTTCATGATGCATTTTTAAAATTTCTGGGAAGATATGGTTTTTATTTTTAGTTGATAGTCTTGTCCATCAAGGAGAGTAATGCAACATTACTGGAGAGACTTCCAGAAGCCAAACCTATTCTGAAGCTGGCAGGGGGTTACCTTTGATGCTCTCTAGGTAGTGTAGTAGAGTGGTTTAAAGCATGAATTCTGGAACTAGTATGCCCAACTTTGAATCTCAATTTTGCCTGCTACTAACTGTGTGTAAATTTAAATAAGTTTTCTAACCTCTTTATGCCCCAATTTTCACATCAGAAAAGTGAGAATAATAATTGTACCTATGTCGTGGTGTTACTATGAGAATATAATGAATGAACACAAGTAAAGTTCTTAGAACAGAGCCTAGCACATAGTAAGTATCTATTAAGTGTTGGCTATTACTATTATTCACTTGTAGGCACTTGGGCATTTTAAGTGAAACCTAGGCTTTTGGTTTTCAAACATTTTTAAAACAGCAAACTCTTTTTTAAAATTCAAACTTTCATGGGAAATTCAACATGTGAAATAAACAAACATGGTTCTTCTCCACTTGATACAGGAGATGGGGATACCCCAAACCCTGCCCACTCATCCCTCTGTAAAACTTCACAGAATTCAAAGGCCATGAAGAGTGTAGTTTGAAAACTATAAATAAGAATTGTTCAGACCCTCCTTGCTAGTGGGAAATGTGCTATCATGTATCGGACTATTATTAGCTCTAGAAATGGAAGCTACAATGCCTGGGTTAGTCTTAGACTCTTGGTGATGGACCTAGGACATAATGGAACTCAAGTGACATGTGGCTATACTCAACTCATATTGTAGTTGTGTACCACGAATAACCACCCACTACATAATTCCTTTCAAAATATGGCAAAGTACTTTTGCCAAAAGTTAGTATAGAAGGGAAGATTGACCTTGATTTTCAGGAGAGTACAGACACACACACGCACACACACACACTGTGGCTTATTGATGAGACCGGCATGTGAACAGCATATCCATGCTGAGAACATGGGTAAGATATTTCCCCATGAACACATACATCTCTAATGCATACCCCCAAAATACAGTTCATATTTTACAAGATTTGTGCTTTGCCAATGAAATATCAAGGTGTCAATGTTAGATTTCTCTGTTTATTCGTAAAGTAGTAATAAATACTCTGTTGGGCACTGAGAATACAAAGATGATGAGAATTGTTTGCTCTCAAAGAATTCATTCTCATAGGAAGAGACACATAAATATAATACATATTTACAATTTGATATAGTAAATGCTAAAGAAGCTATAGAACACAGAAAAAGGATAAACCATGGGAAGAAGTAGGGAAATCTTCATGGAGGAGAAGTCATGGATGGTGGGAGCAAGAAACTGAGTAGAATTTTGCCAGGGGAAGAAAACAAAAGCTGGGAGTTATTTCACTGATAGAATAGCACATACTATCCCATATGTGTGCAAAACATATGGCATACATGGGAAACTGTGAATTGTTTGGAGGTCAGGGTCCTTGGGATTGTAAGAGTTAAGGCTGTAGATGGAAACTAATGGGGTTCACAAAATAATTTGACTTTATTTTGAACGGCAGGGAAATACTGAAGGAATTTAAACCAATTAATGATGTGATTAGACCCAGAAGTGGTAGAAAGAAATAATGGATGTGCAGCAGTAAGGGGCTTGGAGATCTGTTGAGAAGCTCTTGGAATGTAGTAAAGGGGATGTGTCAGACAAGACAGAACAGAGGTTGCTAAGCCAGATAGTATCCAGTGTTGCATTTTGCGTTGCTTGTACAGTGTTAGCTCATACAATGTTTTTAAAAATTCAAATTGTTGCCATATGATCAGATTTTTCATAAAAATCTGGATTTCCATAATTTTTTGCAAAATTAGAAGATGGCATGCAAACAGTTGGCTGGCGTTAGTAACAGTTGTTCCCCATAGATGTAGTGTGCATTTTCCTGGTTACTACAGTCCCCAGCTCTCCCTCTTGTGTCTGTAACACTGGAGCAAAGTGTCAGTAGTCATATACCATTGCACATTTATGTCAGCAGAGGGCATCTTCACAAACGGAGTCTCTCCTGAACCTATAATCAGTTGCTGTCCTTACTGGAATTCACTTTCTAATGAATTGGGGGATATGGTTCTCCCTACTGAAAACTATAGCATTTCCTTGGGATCTCTTGATTTTCAATGCATCCGTGAGTTTTGCTTCCTTAAGTATGGCTTAACTCTGATGTTGAAATGGTTTGTGTTGGATGTAAGGGACCTTCTTGTAAAAAGGTATTGCATTTCCCATTGTGTAGCAAATTAAGCAATAGATGAGTGCTTATAGCAGGCCAGCTGCAGATCTAGGCACCATGGGGGATACCAGAGATATGAGACAAATTACCATCTGTATTAGTCCAGTTTGCCCTGCCATAAAGGAGTACCTGAGATTCAATAATTTATTTTAAAAAGAGGTTTATTTAGCTCACAGTTCTGTAGGCTGTACAAGAAGCATGGTGCCAGTATCTGGAAGTTTTCAATCATAGTGGAAGGCGAAGGGGGAGCCAGCATGTCACATAGCAACACAGCAAGTAAGAGAGAGAAGAGGTGGGAGGGAGGTCCCAGGCTCTTTTTAACAACCAGATCTCCTATAATGTAATAGAGCCAGAACTCACTCATTACTGCAGGGAGGGCACCAAACCATTCATGAGGGATCTACCCCCATGACCCAAACACCTCCCCCTAGGCCCCACCTCCAACAATGAGGATCACATTTCAACATGAGATTTGGAGGGGACAAATATCTGAACTATATCACCATCCCTCACAGAAATTCACAATCTAATTAGAAGGCATTTCCATTCTACTAGCTGAAGCTACCTCTTACCTGTCAGTCTTGCACCTCCGCACTCTTGATAAATGCTTTCTAATCAGCAGATTACCATCTAGTTCACTGAAGCAACTATCCCCAATGGCGCCCTGAGACCTTAAAAAGTTTCTATAGCTCTGAAAGGGGTGGAAGCTGCAAGTGGAGAGCAGCAACTGAACTGGATCAGTGTAATCTATTCACACTTGGACTACTCTGTTTTTTGCAGCATACCAGGGTGTTTGTTGTAAATGGGATGGAGGGGGGATTCCTTTGAGCCTGTGGGAAGTTTGAGCAGCAAGCAACCAGTCACATATCCCTGTGAGCAAGATCAGAATTGCTAAGTTTAAAAAAAAATTATCTGTCTTCTAAATTATGGTTTTAGAAGATGATACAACAAGTTGTTAGTGTCTTGTTTTTCCTAATGTTCTACAAATTTATACATCTTCTGAGAATACAAATACTCTCACCAGAAATAAGAATAAAATATGGCAATAAATCTATTATATAGTGACCTAATAAAAAAAGTGATAACCTCTTAAAATGTCACACGGAGGCATTTAATTTGCATTTCAAAGGCAGTTACTGTGAGTAATTATAACTTAATTAAATATTGATTATTCTAAGAGCTCTGTTGTGATTTAGGATTTATGCAGAGTAGAGTAAATCTGGGTGGTTTGAAATAAACTCAAAATGACATTAGTAACTACTGTGTAATTACATTTTATGGTTATTAAATGTGACTAAACAAGCTAAATATTTATGACGAACAAGTCAAATATTACGATAAGATATCAACATTGGTTTTTCGGTACCTACTCTAATTATATGTCTATTTTGCCAAGTAGCTACTAAATGTTTAAACTTTCCTAAATTTTGCATTTTTTTTTTTAACTATCAGCTTACTCTCAGTTCTTTCCATGAATGTTGAAATATTTAGAAGAGAAATTTAATGTATTTTTGGGTACTGTATTAGTCAGGGTTCTCCAGAGAGACAGGACTAACAGGATAGATGTATATATGAAGGGGAGTTTATTAAGGAGTATTGACTCACACGATCACAAGGTGAATTCCCACAATAGGCTGTCTGCAAGCTGAGGAGCAAGGAAGCCAGTTCGAGTCCCCACACCTCAAAACCTCGAAAGTAGAGAAGCCTATAGTGCAGCCTTTAGTCTGTGGCCAAAGGCCCGAGAGCCCCTGACAAATCACTGGTGTAAGTTGTTAAAGCAAATTATGGCCTGAGAAGGACTCTGTACTTCTATATCTGAGGCCTTGTGGATGAACTGTAACCTAGCTTAAGAGTCAGATAAAATTGAAAACCTAACTCAATAGTATGCACCTGTAACAACAGCTGAGTGTTGGCCAATCCCAGCAGCCATACTTCAACCACTCATAGACTGCTGAGTGTTCAAAATACATTCAAATAAGGCAAACGACGAGCTGTAACCAATTTCAATGTTTCTCTACCTCACTTTTGATCCCTGCACGTCACTTTACCTCCTTTTTGTCTATAAATTTGTCCTGACCACGAGGCACCCCTGGAGTCTCTGTGAATTTGCTCTGATTCTGAGGGCTTCCCGAATCACGAATTGTTCATTGCTCAATTAAACTCCTTTAAATTTAATTCAGCTGAAGTTTTTCTTTTATCAGATGGTGTCAGAAGCGAGATCCGAAGTGGAGCTTCCAGCGTCACCCAGGAGCACTGAGTGAACACGCAAGGTACCTGCAGGACTCACTTGTGTCCGTTGATCTCTCAGAGCAGCTGGGACTTGTGGGTAAGCTCCCCCTTGGATTCTGGAGCTCTATGGATTTGTGTTTTGAGCTCCCCAAGTTTCTTTGAGCAAATTTCTGATCCAAACTGGGTTTGGAGTCACGATAGAAACTGCACTGGGTCCGGGAAGGGATTTGATCTAGGAATTAACTGGCTCGGATCCAGTTAGAGGCCTCTTACATCTGACTGGGCCAGAAAGGAACTGGTAGTAAGCAGTAATATGGCAGGGGTTATAAAATGCACAGGGATTTTTGTGTTCTACCCTTTTGTTTCATTTTTCTTGCCCGCTTAGGTAGGAAAAAAATCATTGGCTAAGTTAATCAAGAGAACCTGAGAGTAAAGCCAATATTTTAGGTAAAAAATGGGATCCTTAATTTCTAGAAAACTGAGTTCCTTCTGGCTTATACTTTAGGCCTGGGAGGCAGCGAAGTCTTACAGAATCTTATAAAATCTTACTAAAGATAACTTACAGTGGAATGTTCTGAATGAACAACAATGCATTGAAGTACATTTTAAAATGAGGGCTCTCGGTAAAGTTCCTTTCAGCTAAGAACAGGTTTGGCCCTACAGGATGTCAACTGCTTATTCTCTTTGGAATAATCTGCCTTGCGCCCTTTGCTAACCGCTATGGGTGATAGGATTAGGCGTGTATAGGATCACGGGACATGGGGAGCTTTTTCCTCCCTAAATTGGAAACGAGAGCTGATGAGACTGCTGGAAAATGTCCCTTTGCTACCGAGAAGCAGCCGCTTGAACTTTTCAGTGTCGCTGCAATGGGTGGGTCTTTCTGTGGCCTCCCTGGTCATTTCGCCTTCCCCACCCGGCCATAGGCAATGCTTTCTCTCTGTCCTTTCCCTTTCTCATCTTTTCTATTACTCAGGGTGACCATCTTGCCCAGAGACCACGTGTTGAAACTCCTAGTTGGAGGTTGGAATAAAGATGAAGGGGCCCATCTGAGGGCAGATTTAAGCCTTGCCCGTTTGATATTGGGTGCTAAGCAGAGTGGCTAATGTCTATGTTTTATCACATGTATTTTGCTTTGGCCAGAACGAAAAAAAAAGGTAATTTTCCTTTATGAGGTGGATTGGCCCCCAGCACAATGGTGTGGCAAGCTGAGTCACTAGGGCCACTCAGGGAAAGAGAACCCAGAAACCTGGCATGCTGGCAAAATGGTAAGAATATCTTACCAGTCAGATTTCTGGCTTCTGTCTCTCTGTGCAAGCAGGTGAATGGTAAAAATCACTGTTTATCTCTTCTGTAAAGTTTTGATTAATGCGAAAAAAGAATTCTGAGGCTAGTCTTGAACTGATGTGTTTGTGCTATAAATTCATTTTTCTATGTCAAGGGGTACCTTAAGATAAAACATGGGTTTAGGACCCCATAAGCTCGCTGCTCAAGACAGCCCTGCAAGCTGGTCAGTAACAAATTTTCCTGCAGGTCCCTGAAACAAAAAAAACTGGATGGGATCTCCATCTTGTTGTATGTCCTTGGGAGCTTGACCTTGTAACCATGTGGCAGTAGTTTTGGTCTCCGCCTTCAAGGGGACAGGAATTTTAGGGTTTATGTCATAGTTAGCTCTAAAAATTATCTTGAGTAGTTAAAAGGCTTTACAAGCTCAAAATTAGCTACTCTAGACTTCTTCTGAGAAGTACACTGGAGGTTGCCATATACTGTGGCTCAGTAGCTAAGTTTTGCCCTTTCACAATGGTGGTCTGGGTTTGATTCCCGGCTTAGGAAGTAAGTCCTTTCTGGTTTAATATCGGCGTGACATTCTCTAGTCTCTTCTACTCCATGGACTATCTTAAATTTTCCTTTCTGTGAGCACCTGGGAGGTTATCTTTGATAAAGTTTAAAAGCCAGAAATATTGCCCATTTGGCCTGGCTAAAATCAGGTAATAAGAAATTTTAAAAGGACTTAATTAAAGAGTGCTATTGTTAAGAGTCAGCTTAATTAAAAGCAGATATTCAAGCTCTAACATCCTGGACTCCTTGGTAAAAACAGGAGGCACCAGAAACCCCTTTCTTGGCCCTGTTCTTCCAAGGACTCCACCATAAAGCAAATAACCAATTAAGAAACTTAAAAACTGACAAATGAAAAATCTTACAACTACTGTAGTAATCTTCTTCTATCTGTCTGTATAATTATGTATGTGTTGTGTGTAATGTTGATATAAAAGAACTCTAATTAATTGGCTTAAACAAAAATAAGCACTTATAGCAAATATTTTGAAAGCAAGATAAAAAGTGTAATGCCTTTCAGTTAGGTGACTTAAGTAATCTTTGGGAAACAAAGATAGTTTTAAAAATTATTGGCAAAATAAAGACATTTGGTCTAAATTATGCAGATCAGATATTAAGTTTACTAAATGCTTTAAGATTATAAACTGCTTCTTAGACTTTTGAAAATTGTTCAATTTACCTACCCTGGAGACCTTAGATTCTAGATAAGGCCTGGGGACATGTGGAGTTAGCCACACCCCCTAGCTATGCTGGAGAGTCAGCCCCTGTCTGTACTTCTGCCTGGTATGTCCTAGACTAGGCTCCACACATAGTACACAATGAAAATCCCTTACCTGCTAAGGTTTTTACCAAAAGAAAAAGTTGCTAAGAGTTAATATTGTCGTATGTAATTGAGACTACTGAAAAAATAAGTTTACGTACAAGGTATGTAAGGAGAATAAAATGTGTTTTGATTATAAGATTATAAGAAGGTAAGGGAAAGTTAATTTTTGCCTAGGTTAGAGGGTTAAAGGGTTGTTTTAAATTGACTAGAGCTAAAGATTTGAACAAGTTATGGTACAAAAATTAACTGTAAGAGATTCTGTGTGAGAACATATTGGCAAAAGTTAAAATGCCATTATTCAGCTTCTTTTTTTTTTTTTTGCCAAAAATTGGACATTGGAATAAAAGCACAACAGAGTTTTCTTAGAACATAGTTCTGCTCTGAGAAATTGTAAAGGGCTATAAGAGGTTTATAAAAATCTTACCTTATGGTCAAACTAATTAAAACTGAATAGATTTATAAAATGTTAAAACTAGCTTTAACGTTAAAATATACTAATGAAGACATAAAATTTGTTTTTCTCTTTTAAAAAGGATTTCTATGTAATATTAAAAGATAATGAAAGGTGTTTTTTTTTACCTTTTAAGTAAACTACAAAAGCAAAAGAGGAGGAAAGGAAAGAAAGGAGACAGAGTCAGTTGTCCTCATGCTATCTTCATTGGGTCTTGTTTGGAAAGCTAAGTCTCCTCTCTATCAAAATAATGTTTTTTTCATTTTAAAAATTTTTGAGTTATCATTTTGGCTAAATGAATGACTTATGGTAACCTAAGATTCTATTTTGTAATATACAATGTTTTAAACCTTTGGTATTTAACAAACCTTTCAAAGTCAAGCTCTAGATTATCATGCTAAATCAGCCAACACTAAAATTGTTAAATAAACAATTTGAATGCATTCCATGGTCTAAGTCAAATTACCTATGATCAATGCTATGCACCTACATTGGAGAAACAACTGGTAGTCAAGAGGACATAAGTCTAATGTTAAGCATGGACTCATGAAGAACCAGGACAGCTGTCTTGTCCTTCCTGACTCCTTAAAGCTTTTGTTACTAAAGGTTCTGCATTCCATGACTCATCATGGGAAAGATAAAATAATCCAAGCTGAATATATTGATGTGGTGACTTATAAATTGTGGAAATAGGTTAAAACCAATATTTGTTTCCATATTCCTGGAAAGGCAATCAAAGCTTCAGGTACATTTGGCTGCCTGATGGGCTATTTAAACATTTACAGAGGGATTTCATTCAATTATCATTTTCAATGCATGTTTTCTGGTTGTATAGAAGTTTTCCCATGCAAAAGGGTTGATGTTGTAGCAACAGTAGATTATTATGCTACAGTGAAATTTCACCAGGCTAAAGAAATCTTTTTATGGTTCACTGAGGACAATCCCTTCACAATCTAAAACTCAAAGATTAGATCTTCTGAGAACCTCAGAGAAAGACTGTCCTTTCCTTCCACACTACAGCAAAACTTTGGAGACTTGAACCTTGGGTTCATAATCTCACAACTGAGAAAGGTTCCTCCACACTCCTGGAACTGTACACCCGTTGGAGCCCTTAAGGAAAACTAACCAGGAAAGTTTCTCCCCAGAAGAAGATGGCATCCTTGATGTGAACAACTTTTCCCAAGATCACAGATCAAAACATCTACTACTATGAGACTCTTATCTTTGAATTTTTTTTGTTTATGCCTCTATGAGCAATTTATAGGGTATACTTTTATTTGTGAAGGATTTTGCAGCTAGTGTTATACATGAATAACCTTATACTTTAATAGATAAAAGATGAAGGCCCAATATAGGTGAGAAACTTTAGCGGTATATACATTGCCTCATAGTCAGTCAAAACTTCTCTTAACCCACATCACAGATTAAAGAGAACATTGCCAGGAGGCCTTCACTCTTCCAGAAGGACATCATTTGTTAGGTCCTTTTTCCATGGTTTAGAATAAAACAGGCAATGATTAGAAATGTCTCCCTCATAATAGGTTTTACAGAAAATTCTACTTTAAAGGCTATCCTTATACAACAGAAATTAAATTCTCTTGTGAAAGTTATGCTAAATAATATAATTGATTAAATGGAGAAGTACCTGTGTAGCTGATGACACTTATGGTCTGTAGAGAAATACATCAAATGTAGATTATAAAAATTCAGTTATGGTGGATTCATGAAAAGACCACTTAGTCAAGTGAGTAGATTCTTCATCTAGCTCATTCTTTATTTAATTTTACATGGTTTGGTTTATGGGGACACTGGGTAAGGAGCATACTCCAAACTCTTGGTATTATCTTCTCGATAGTCATAATAATAGTCTCCCTGGTGTGCTGTATTCTCTCAAAGACTTTAAATGTTTGCATGCAGCCATCTCTAGAATGTCAAATGGTCTGTCTTCAACTTGAATGATAAAAGCTGAAAGAAATGTGTGACCATGAGGACACCGAAACCTATGAATGACACACTGAGACTGGAAACCCAAAATGATGGTAACTGAGAGTGGTGCTAAGGCCCTAAGTTTTGGTCACACTGTCACCTAAGTGAGAACCTGGCCAAAAAGGGGGAATTTTTCTTAAACAAAATTGGCCATTATTTTGGACTAAGCTTATGCAGTAGGCCCCAACAAACCAAATGAAACTAAAATGGAGTCACTCATGCTAAATGTGACATAACCAAACTAAGGCTTCAAGAAAATACATAGATCTTAGAACAAACCAGGTTTTGTTTTTTCCTCCTGTAAACAGGATGTTCCAGCGTAGGGAGGAACCCTCTGCTCAGTCCTTATTCCCTCCTTGCAAAACCCACTGTTCTACTGTTTCCCAGTGGGTTTCAAAACCATATAAGTGCATTTATGATAGTGATAGAAACATCAATGACTATGGTTTTGGTCAATCTTTCAAAATTGAGAAAATGACCAAAAGGGGGGAATTGTTAAAGCAAACTAAATATGGCCTGAGAAGGACTCTGTACTTCTATATTTGAGGCCTTGTGGGTGAACTGTAACCTAGCTTAATAGTCAGACAAAATTGAAAACCTAATTTAATAGTGTGCATCTGTAACAATAGCTGAGTGTTGGCCAATCCCATTGGCCATACTTCAACCACTCATAGACTGCTGAGTGTTCAAACTGCGTTCAAATAAGGCAAACACCAAGCTATAACCAATCTTGCTGTTTCTGTACCTCACTTCCGATTCCTGTACATCACCTTACCTTTTTTGTCCAAGAGTCCAAAAGCTGAAGAACTTGGAGTCTGATGTTTGAGGGCAGGAAGCACCCAGCATAGGAGAAATATGAAGGCCAGAAGACTCAGCAAGTCTAATCCTCCCAACTTCTTCTGCCTACTTTATTCTGGCCACGCTGACAGCTGATTAGATGGTGCCCTCTCAGATTGAGGGTGAGTCTCCCTCTCCCGGCCCACTGACTCAAATGTTAATCTCCTTTGACAACACGGTCACAGACACACTCAGGAACAATACTTTGCATCCTTCAATCCAATCAAGTTGACACTAAATATTAACCATCACAAGTATGCTTTGCATTGTGCCTGTTGATATTCTCAAATGCAATCAACAGTAAGTTATTATGTAGTGAGAGTCTTTCACTTACTTTGGCCAATGCACTCCTTTGAAACACTTATGTTTCACTTCAAACCTATAGCCAGTTGCTATCCTTACTGGAATTCACTTGCTAGTGGGTTGGGGAAGATGGTTCTCCCTACTGAAAACCATAGCATGTCCTTGGGATCTCTTGATTTTATATGCATCTGTGAGTTTTGCTTTCTTAAGTATGGTTTGACTCTGATGCTGAAGTGGTTTGCTGCTAGATGTAAGGGACCTTCTTGTAAAAAAGTATTGGATTTCCCATTGTGTGGCAAATTAAGTAATAGATGAATGCTTATAGTAGGCCAGGTGCCTAGTATGTTTATGAACTATGCACTCGACTGATTTATTCTTCCTCTCTTACCTCTTACAAGAAGAATATCATCAAGTAAATACAAATTAAATCCAAATAAAACTTATTCTGACTATTCCCTTGGAATAGGAATGCATTTTTCCCAAGAATAAATACATTTTTGAGGTTTCTAAGTTTTGAGGGCAAACACAAAACTTGTCACTTACAGGAAGATACAAGAAATTTCTTCAATAAACTTCCAGACATTGCTATTTTAACTTTAAATTCATACTTACCTTTCCATCTATTAAAGAAAAAATTATTTATGGCACTTATTAAAGATGATAAGGAAGACATTAATTAAAGGGGTCTGCAGTGAGGTCCACTGCAATGAGGTCTTGCAATGGAGAAGAGAAATTGGGCTTGACTGCATCCATAAAAGACAAATGTGGATTTGTAGCCAAGTAGCATGATGAGGTCAATAGATGGACAATTGGTAAGAGGAAACATCAGAGATGAGGGAAATTATTGCTAGACTGACTCAACAGAATTCTTGCTGAGGGCAACCCAGGGTGATAAGATACTGGGGTGGAGAATGAAAACAGGTACCAAAGGTGGGAGATTCTTACTAAAGTGGCTTAGCAAGGTTCTTGCTCATACTGGGTTCAACAGAGAGGGAAGCCCAAGGTCAGGCCTGTAGAGTAGGGGGTTCAGAAGAGCCTGACTCAAGTTTGGTCAAAAGAGAGAGTCTGTCACATCCATCCATTTATCTATCACCCATCTATGCATCCAAATGGCTATTTATTCAACAAGCCATTATGACCAATTCTCCATAAGATTGTGAAAAATTTGATCTTTTGGCTTCTTTACTAGAAACCCAACTCTGTTAATGCTGGAGGCTAGCTAGGTATGTTGATGGAAATGAGAGTCCTATCAAAAGCTGATGTAAGGTGTACCTACCACAGAGAAATCTATGCTCCTTGTTTTTGGTCTCTTTCTCTGGCGCAGAAGAGCAGTAGTTACAGCCTGATAGAGAGGTATCATCAGGGCATTGCCTCTTTTAGCTTGCCCCCCACCAGCAACCCCCAAGCAACTTAGGGAATCATCTCCCCCCAAAAAATCAAGAGAAATCATCAAATGAGGACTGAGAAACACAAAGAGCCATAAATGGAAGAGTATTGTAAAATTATTGTGCACCTGACATTGGAAAAATCACTAACAGCAACATCTTAAAAAAACATTAATTATGAGCAGACACACCTTTAGGTTCAATCTCTTCTGGGATTCAGAGGTCAAAATATAAACAAAGAATGAACTGTTATTTAATCTTTTATTGAGCCTGTAATATGTATCTGGCACTGTGTCTACATTTCATATGTTTTATTTCACTCGAATTGGAATCCATGCAACAACCATGTGTCATAGGGACTATTATTATTTTCACTTTACAGATGAGTTTACTGAGGTTGGGCGTGGTTAACTTGTCTAAGATGATGAGGTAGTAAGCTTCAGAGTCCACTTTCAAACCTTGGTCTGTTTCCATCAAAAACTTTCTCTTTTCCTTTCTATGATCCTGCTCCTGTTTTGCAACTCTATGCCCATTAATTTTAAGATTCACCTCTTTTTATTTAAAGAGATATGCCTTTAAAACTTTTGTTTAAATCAAACATTAGTGGGACTCATAATATTTTAAATAAACTTTGATGGAGGGAAGCGATGCTACTTAAAATAATCCTAAAATTACACTTGCTATGAATCAAAAATTCTTTTGATGATGTGCATGATTATCCTTATTTATGTTTTTTTACTCCAAATTTTAGCATTCTAATGTTCTAAAACTGGGATATACTTGTAAAGGCTATCTTGTGTCAAATATCTAATTTTAAAAATTAACTTGTTTTCTTAGATTTTTTTTATAGTTTGTGAGCCTTATATAATGTAGAAATGATCCATTAAGTGACAATTTTGAGCACTATTTATAAGGTGATGATGTTATGATAGGTATTTTACATATGTCATTTTCATCCTTATAATAGATTGTAAGGTAGCAGTAATAAATTCCTGTTTTACTTATGTAGAAACAAAATGCAGAGAAATTTAGTAACTTGCTCCAAAGTCACTGGTCTATTAAGGAACATGCCTGGGATTTATTCTTAATGTCTGTCACAGGTAAACCATATCTTGTTCCCCCATAGACGCCTGTTTTTCTAACACAGTTTATAGGGGTTGCTAAGAGAAACACACAAACTGATGGGCTGTGATTTAATTAACACTAAGCCCTCATGGTATTTCACTGGTTGTAACATTTTCACTTTTTCATATTTTAATATTTCCAAAATTGGTGTGTATCTGAATCAATAGCATCATAATATTGTGTCATATTTTTACCAGTAGTAATTTTTCTTTCTTTAATGATACATTAAATGATGGTATGTCTTCCAATAAATGACGTCTTAATTCAGTTAAACATGTACATATGTTTTTTGAATATAATGCAGTTTTTTGTAATTAAAGATGTATTACTTGACCCTTCTTCTAAGCTCACTGCATTTTATTAGAACTCACACCAAGACTTGGTTTTTCAAGGCATTTTTTCTTGTGACTCCTCCTCACTTCCGCATCAATCCTATCATATTCTTTTATTTAATGATGGCTATATACTTACTGTGGTTGGATTTCTAAAAGAGAAGGCTTTGAACATTAAAAAGTTAGACTGAGGCCAGGTGCAGTGGCTCACACCTGTAATCGTAGCACTTTGGGAGGCTGAGGCGGGCAAATCACCTGAGGCCAAGGAGTTCCAGACCAGCCTGGCCAATATGGTGAAACCCCATTTCTACTAAAAATACAAAAAGTAGCTGGGTGTGATAGAAGGCACCTGTAACCCCAGCTACTCAGAAGGCTGAGGCAGGTGAATTGCTTGAACCTGGGAAGCAGAGGTTGTAGTGAGCCAAGATCATGTCACCGCACTCCAGCCTGGGCAAGAGGAGGACTCTGTCTCGGAGGAAAAAAAAAAAAAATTTGGATTGAAAGAAAACATTAAGCAATCTGCAAATATTATCAGGTCTCCTAGACGTTGTTAAGTGTTGATGTTAAAATATAATATATGAGGAAAAGAGCTAAATACTTACTTGCTAATCTATTGACATGACCTTAATTCAATTTGTCTAAAATTAATCTCCTCTTTGTGCCTATCTTTCCAAAACAATTCCCCTTCCCAAATTGGTAAGACTGCTATATGCTGAGAATTTTCCAGTTGTATCTCTCTTCCTAAAACCTTAACTCTTAGCCATTGTATCTGCTTTCCAAGTCCTCCATAGTCATCTGGGATGTGTCACCTTTTCATTCTTATTTCCCGCTACTCCCCAGCACAATCTCAACAACTTCTTTTTCTTATATTCCTATCAAAATCTTTTAAGATTGAGAGCCCAATCTTGCATCTGTAACTCATTGGCTGTTTACATTTGTACAAATCACTTAACCCTCTTGAGTTTCAGATTCTTAATCTGTAAAATTGGGAGAGAGGATGCAGGTCATGGATGTGGAGGTGCCTGAGATATCACTAAGTTTCTTTCCAGTCTGAGACTTTTTTTTTTCCTTCAGTTCTACCTTACACCCCGTGTCCTTCACGATGCCTTCCCCAACCATAACAGTACATACTAACTTCACTTCTGTGAACTCTTACGCCACTTGCAGCCTATGCTACTCAATCTGTTACTGAGTTATGGATTGTCTTCGACCATTGTCTTTTGTTCTATAAAGTTTCAGCATTATCTTTCTAAATGGACCATAAGCTTCTCTAGGTCAGGAACCATGATTTAGGGTTCTTTGATGTGCCTATCACTTGAGTCAAAAACCTTAAAATAGTAATGGGCTCAGGGAAGAAGCTATATACTTTTGATGGATTATTGACTAAAAAATAGAAAAATTCCCATGTACCAAACTATGTGAGCTGAAACAATCCTGTTCATCTATCTAGACTCAGATAAGACATTTCCTCCTCTGTAGGACTATGCTTTGTTCATCTTTTCATTCCCAGCACCTAGCACACAGCGAGTGGTCAATAAATATTGGTTGAGAGAATGAATGAGTGAATACCCTCTGCTTTGAGAGCTTTTATTAGCCATTTGGTTTATTGAAAATAGTTTATTCTCTTAATTTATGCACCAGCAAAACACCTTTCAAGTCTCAGGTTTTCATCCAAAGATTTAAATACTCCCTTTCAAAGTATATTAATCTGCGTAATCTTTTGTTACTATTATTATGTCATGTAGTCCAATACATTGTTTTCTCAACAGAGTCTCTGTACTAAGAAAACACTTGCCCTTGTCTGATCACATCTGCGAGTAAGCAAATATTAGCAAAAACTCATAAAATCTTATTGTTCCCTTTGGGTAAATGATGTCAAACTTAGGGACCACTGTTGCCATTTATACATATGAATGACAAATTTACATTGCCTCTGGACATCATAAATGGCCTGTGTCATGTAATGTGAGTAAAGACTCTGCTTCTTCTAAGAAGGGTCAGCATGAATAATCAAGTCAAAACAAGACCTTAAAAGCATTTTGATGTTAAAGGTTGCTTATTACAGCTCAAGTCCTAAGAGTAACACACAATTTTTACCTATTTAGTTTGACTCCATAGGTTTTGGTTGCTTGTAAAAATCATACTGTGCAGTAAGGAAAGCTAAAATGGCTTTTCTGAGTAATAGTCATATCCATTATGATTCTTGACTGCAAGCAACAGAAATAGTTTTTGTCTAATAAAAGGGAATTTATTACCTCAGAATGGAGGATTCGCAGGGACTCTGGGATGCTGGATGATGGGATTGAGGACAGATGGGAACCAGCAAAACTCCAGAAAACAGAATGTAGAAACCCCTGCTGTTATCTCATAACCTGAATCGTCTGGAAGGGCACCACTGACGCCTTTGCTGAAATGAATGTACTTGAGTCACTTGTGCAAAACTTTTCCTGGTTCTTCCGTGTAAGAGATTTGCCTAGAATTATTCACCCTACAAAATTACATACAGTGAAGGTATGTATATGTATGTAAAGGTATTATCCCAGTACAAATCAGGGTGCTATTATAAAGGAGACTGCATATTGAGTAGCCCCAAAGTGCCAAAAATTTACCACAGTAAGTGCTCAGAAATACAGGCTTGCATTTGTTCAGTGCATCATTCATTCAGTCAATAGACTAACGTTATGCATGGCTACTGTTAGCTGTTGGGCAGAGAGCTTGACATCTGACCTTGAAGAAGATACTATCTAGTAGGTGGGAGAAGCCTATAAAGAAACAGTGTGATTAGGGTCACAATTACTCATAAATAAAGTGATAAGGAAACTCGGAGAGCAAGTGTAATGGCCGTGAAGGGTAGGAAAAAGAGTCTTGGACGTAGAGTTTTTGAAGCTGAGTTTGATTCTCTGTTCTAGTACCTAACAGTTCTAAAACTTTGAAAAGGTCACTTATCATCTCCAACATTCAGTGTCTTCATCTGTAAAATGAGAAGAATAAATGGTCTTTGTAGGATTGGGAGAGGTAAATGAGATTGCATATATTTAACTGTTTAGCATTTACCAGGTATTTGATAGGTGGTCATTGATTCATTCATGTATTCATTCATTCATTCACAAAATAGAAAGTGACTGACTTAGCCTTGGCTCTACAAAGAAGGAGACATAAGAAAATACATCTTTAAGAATGAGTAGGTATCCCCTGGATTAGAATGAAAGGGCATTCTGGCACATTCAAAGGTGAAGAAGTGATAAGGGCATGAGAATGTCTTGAGCGGTGGCAAGATCAGCAAAGATGGACAGTGGACATTTAGGGCCATGTCAGGCAATGAAAGGAGAGTGATAGAGAAGGGATAGCTGATAAAAGGTGTTGGTCATGTTAAAGAGTTTGGATTTCACCTAGTCCGTGCTTTTCAAAATGTGTTCCCTGTGCCTCCTACATCTAATTCACCAGGAGAACACTTAGAAATGCAGATTCTGGGGCCCTAACCCAGACTTCTTGAAACAGATCTCTGAGAGTAGCACATGCGCAATCCACAGTTTTTACAATCTCTCTGAGGGATTTTAAGACACTGTGCTGTATGAGAGACCCTGTTAAGGTAATAGAGAGCCAAGGAAAGTGTTTAAGTGGGTAATCATGAGCAAACCAGATTTTTGGATTCCATGCACTGGATTTCTTTTACTTTAGGACTTCAGAGTGAATTTTATCCATCTGGGTAGGATTTTGATATTGTTGAACTAAACTTAACACATATGAGACAGAATCCCAGCTCAAATAATAGTATTCTCTTTTTACAGCCAAGAATCAGCCTAGACTGTGGAATAATTCTGTGGCAAATAAAACAGAACAAGATGGCTGATAATAAAAATGAATGATTTCAAAAAGCATTTAACACTCAAGGAGATGGAGCCAAGAGGAGAAGTATGCTTTTGAAAAGGGGGTATAGGTGGGAGAAGGGAAAAAAAAAGCAGCATAAATTTACAGAGTTATGGTAAATGTCACAGAGAATTCAACAATTTTCTTTGCAGAATTTAGAAAATGAGTGCACATAATTCCAACTGGTTGCTATCACAGGGAATTTGAAAAGCACCCCGAGGCAATTCAGAGAGCTGCTGTTACATTGAAGCAGAATGAAATAAAACATCCATATTTCAACTAAACACACACACACACACACACCCTCTCACTCAATGGCTGCATGCACAAAGCATTTAGTCACAAAAATATATTGTTAGGTTGAAAGTACAACAGGTAGGATTGCTTTCTCAATGCCCTCTGTCTATTTACCCAGGCCCCAACGTCAGGACTGCAGATGTTGAACCAAAATCATCAACAAGCTTCAATTCAACCTCAGACCTTTTTGGGGGGAACTGAATAGATTAAAAAAAAAAGTCTGTTCCTTGTTGTTCTGATTTAAAGCCTTAAAATGGCATATGCATGGACTTCTGTAGTAGTTAGATGCTTATTTGCAGAGGACTACACTGAGGCACAGCCTGTGATTTCCAGCAGCACTGTGAACAACACATTAAGAGTTTGAACTCTTTTGAACCAGCTTCTTGCTTTCATTCATTTGCTGAAAGCAAATCAGAAAGTAAAGGAAAGGAAAGGAAGTTGATAACATGCTTGAAATAAGAAATTTCAGCACAATAATATGAAGAAAAGGCATAATATTTCTGAGGCAGAAGGACAAACAGATGTATTTTCATGGCTGCAGTGCTCTCAGCAACAGAAGTAAAGAATGTCAATAGAATTGATGATTGACCCAAATTGGAGCTCTCTAAGGAGTCACTCTTGGTCAAATTCATTGATTGATTCATTCATTCAGCTAACATTCATTTAGCCATTACTTGTGTCCTGCTCTGTGCTAAGTGGTGGGGATACACAGATGAACATGACACAGTGCCTTCCATCAAGGTGAGCACATTTCTGTGAGGGAGGCAAATGGGGAAATAACTATTTGCAAAACATTGTGTGTAAATGTGGACAGTAAGCAGGCAAATAGTTGCAAGAGCATTAGAAAGAAAATTGGAGAAACATAGTACTTGAAACTGTATGTGTATGTAACAAAAAAGAGACAGCAAGGGAAGTTCATAAGAATGCCTTCATAAGGGGAAATTAATATGACTTTCTGACCAGTTTTAATGAAACATTGGGAGCTTGTTTAATATACTACCATTAAATATCATACTTGTTATCACGCTGCATTTGGCTGGAACATGAATTTCGAAGATGAAGTAGTGTTACAGTAAGGCAGCTGGAATGTCATATGTCCTGTCTTGTAACTCCATGCTGCTTTCAGGATGAAGTGGAGAATAAAGGAAGGAAAATGTATGGTCAGGATCTCCATCTCCCTGAGTCAAGAATTTTTAGAAACTCAGATTACTTGCTTAATTGGATGGAATAAGCTCATGATCATATCTTCTTTTTATAGAGCCCAAGAGGTGATGGATGTTAGGGGAATCAGCTCAAATTAAACTTTAAAATTTGGAATATATGCCTTTTTTGATGACTTGGAGAATAGTAGATGATCTGAAGAAACTGGCATTTATGGAAAGCACCTAGTTTGCACCTAGCTCTGTGTCTAGAGCTTGGTATAATTTATTTCTCATATTATTACTACTTAGGAAGTTTATGGAAGTGACACTACTGCATTGAAGTTGTCTAAGCATAGACATCCTGGGATTCAAATCCCATTTCCTCAACTTATAAGTTGTATGATCTTGGACAAGTTACTTAACTTCTATGAGCCTCAGTTTTTGTTGTTGTTGTTTTTTATCCGAAAGACATTATCTTAATAGAATCTACCTCAATGGTTGTTATGACCGTTAAGTGATTTAATGTAAGTGAGATGCTTGGAGTAATACCTTACCCAAAGTAAACACCAATAAATGTCAACTACTCTTACTACACTTAGTACTATATACTAATATTTCATTCTTAGTTGACCTCTGAGGAAGATACCCATTCATATTTTCTTTAACAATTAGCAAACTACAAATATAAAAGATAGAATTTGGTAAAGTATAGTGACAAAAGGCTTAGACTAATCATTTTACTTAATGGTGAAATGCAAAAATCTTTTTATCTGGGACCAGAAAACAGATAGGGTTGCATTTTATCGCTGATACTATTGAACAATGTAGTGGACATTGCAGGGAGGGCAGTAAGACAAGAGGAGAAGAAAAAAGGTTTAAGGACTAGAAATGAAAAAAATCCAGCTGTCACTATTTATAAATAATTTAATGGTGTACAGACTGGTACCCATCCTTTGCTTGTTAGGAACTGGGCCACACCACAGGAGGTGCATGGTGAGCAAACAAAACTTCCTCTGTATTTACAGCCACTCCCCATTGCTCACATTACTGCCTGAACTCCACCTTCTGTGAGATCAGTGGTGGCATTAGATTCTCACAAGAGTACAAGCCCTATTATGAACTGTGCATGTGAGGCATCTAGGTTGTGCATTCCTTATGAGAATATAACTAATGCCTGCTTATCTGAGGTGGAACAGTTTCATCCCAAAACCATCCCCCTAGCCACCCCTATTCATGGAATAATTGTCTTCCACAAAACCAATCTCTGGTGCCAAAAACGTTGAGGACCTCTGGTGTACATGAAAACTTCAAAAGAATTATTGGATTTAAAAGATGAGTTTATTAAGGTTTGTGGATACAAGGTTAATACAGAGAAGTCCACTGAATTCCATATTCTAGAAATGAACAGATAATAAAATTTTAAAAAGACACCTTTTATTATAGCATGAAAATGCCAAATATCTAGGATAAACGTAACAACTGCAGAAAGCTATAAAAACTTCATTAAGGCAAATTAGATATTAGAAGACTCAATAGCGGCTGGTCACTGTGGCTCAGGCCTGTAATCCCAGCACTTTGGGAGGCCGAGGTTTGTGGATCATGAGGTCAGGAGACTGAGATTATCTTGGCTAACACAGTGAAACCCCGTCTCTACTAAAAATACAAAAAATATTACCCAGACGTGGTGGCGGGAGCCTGTAGTCCCAGCTACTCGGGAGGCTGAGGCAGGAGAATGGTGTGAACCTGGGAGGTGGAGCTTGCAGTGAGCCCAAGATCGCGCCACTGCACTCCAGCCTGGGTGACAGAACGGGACTCCGTCTCAAAAACAAAACAAAACAAAACTAAACAAAACAAAACAAAAAAACAAAGACTGATGAAGTCCTTGCCCATGCCTATGTCCCAAATGGTAATGCCTAGGTTTTCTTCTAGGGTTTTTATGGTTTTAGGTCTAACGTTTAAGTCTTTAATCCATCTTGAATTGATTTTTGTATAAGGTGTAAGGAAGGGATCCAGTTTCAGCTTTCTACATATGGCTAGCCAGTTTTCCAAGCACCATTTATTAAATAGGGAATCCTTTCCCCATTGCTTGTTTTTCTCAGGTTTGTCAAAGATCAGATAGTTGTAGATATGTGGCATTATTTCTGAGGGCTCTGTTCTGTTCCATTGATCTGTATCTCTGTTTTGGTACCAGTACCATGCTGTTTTGGTTACTGTAGCCTTGTAGTATAGTTTGAAGTCAGGTAGCGTGATGCCTCCAGCTTTGTTCTTTGGCTTAGGATTGAGTTGGCGATGCAGGCTCTTTTTTGGTTCCATATGAACTTTAAAGTAGTTTTTTCCAATTCTGTGAAGAAAGTCATTGGTAGCTTGATGGGGATGGCATTGAATCTATAAATTACCTTGGGCAGTATGGCCATTTTCACGATATTGATTCTTCCTACCCATGAGCATGGAATGTTCTTCCATTTGTTTGTATCCTCTTTTATTTCGTTGAGCAGTGGTTTGTAGTTCTCCTTGAAGAGGTCCTTCACATCCCTTGTAAGTTGGATTCCTAGGTATTGTATTCTCTTTGAAGCAATTGTGAATGGGAGTTCACTCATGATTTGGCTCTCTGTTTGTCTTTTGTTGGTGTATAAGAATGCTTGTGATTTTTGTACATTGATTTTGTATCTTGAGACTTTGCTGGAGTTGCTTATCAGCTTAAGGAGATTTTGGGCTGAGAAAATGGGGTTTTCTAGATATACAATCATGTCATCTGCAAACAGGGACAATTTGACTCCCTCTTTTCCTAATTGAATACCCTTTATTTCCTTCTCCTGCCTAATTGCCCTGGCCAGAACTTCCAACACTATGTTGAATAGGAGTGGTGAGAGAGGGCATCCCTGTGTTGTGCCAGTTTTCAAAGGGAATGCTTCCAGTTTTTGCCCATTCAGTATGATATTGGCTGTGGGTTTGTCGTAGATAGCTCTTATTATTTTGAAATACGTCCCATCAATACCTAATTTATTGAGAGTTTTTAGCATGAAGGGTTGTTGAATTTTGTCAAAGGCCTTTTCTGCATCTATTGAGATAATCATGTGGTTTTTGTCTTTGGTTCTGTTTATATGCTGGATTACATTTATTGATTTGCATATAATGAACCAGCCTTGCATCCCAGGGATGAAGCCCACTTGATTATGGTGGATAAGCTTTTTGATGTGCTGCTGGATTCGGTTTGCCAGTATTTTATTGAGGATTTTTGCATCAATGTTCATCAAGGATATTGGTCTAAAATTCTCTTTTTTGGTTGTGTCTCTTCCCAGCTTTGGTATCAGGATGATGCTGGCCTCATAGAATGAGTTAGGGAGGATTCCCTCTTTTTCTATTGATTGGAATAGTTTCAGAAGGAATGGTACCAGTTCCTCCTTGTACCTCTGGTAGAATTCGGCTGTGAATCCATCTGGTCCTGGACTCTTTTTGGTTGGTAAGCTATTGATTATTGCCACAATTTCAGCTCCTGTTACTGGTCTATTCAGAGATTCAACTTCTTCCTGGTTTAGTCTTGGGAGAGTGTATGTGTCGAGTAATTTATCCATTTCTTCTAGCTTTTCTAGTTTATTTGCATAGAGGTGTTTGTAGTATTCTCTGATGGTAGTTTGTATTTCTGTGGGATCAGTGGTGATATCCCCTTTATCATTTTATATTGCGTCTATTTGATTCTTCTCTCTTTTTTTCTTTATTAGTCTTGCTAGCGGTTTATCAGTTTTGTTGAAGGGTTTTTTGTGTCTCTATTTCCTTCAGTTCTGCTCGGATTTTAGTTATTTCTTGCCTTCTGCTAGCTTTTGAATGTGTTTGGTCTTGGTTTTCTAGTTCTTTTAATTGTGATGTTAGGGTGTCAATTTTGGATCTTTCCTGCTTTCTCTTGTGGGCATTTAGTGCTATAAATTTCCCTCTACACACTGCTTTGAATGTGTCCCAGAGATTCTTGTATGTTGTGTCTTTGTTCTTGTTGGTTTCAAAGAACATTTTTATTTCTGCCTTCATTTTGTTATGTACCCAGTAGTCATTCAGGAGCAGGTTGTTCAGTTTCCATGTAGCTGAGTGGTTTTGAGTGAGATTCTTATTCCTGAGTTCTAGTTTGATTGCACTGTGGTCTGAAAGATAGTTTGTTATAATTTCTGTTCTTTTACATTTGCTGAGGAGAGCTTTACTTCCCAGTATGTGGTCGATTTTGGAATAGGTGTGGTGTGGTGCTGAAAAAAATGTATATTCTGTTGATTTGGGGTGGAGAGTTCTGTAGATGTCTATTAGGTCCGCTTGGTGCAGAGCTGAGTTCAATTCCTGGATATCCTTGTTGACTTTCTGTCTCGATGATCTGTCTAATGTTGACAGTGGGGTGTTAAAGTCTCCCATTATTAATGTGTGGGAGTCTAAGTCTCTTTGTAGGTCACTCAGGACTTGCTTTATGAATCTGGGTGCTCCTGTATTGGGTGCATATATATTTAGGATAGTTAGCTCTTCTTGTTGAATTGATCCCTTTACCGTTATGTAATGGCCTTCTTTGTCTCTTTTGATCTTTGTTGGTTTAAAGTCTGTTTTATCAGAGACTAGGATTGCAACCCCTGCCTTTTTTTGTTTTCCATTTGCTTGGTAGATCTTCCTCCATCCTTTTATTTTGAGCCTATGTGTGTCTCTGCCCGTGAGATGGGTTTCCTGAATACAGCACACTGATGTGTCTTGACTCTTTATCCAATTTGCCAGTCTGTGTCTTTTAATTGGAGCATTTAGTCCATTTACATTTAAAGTTAATATTGTTATGTGTAAATTTGATCCTGTCATTATGATGTTAGCTGGTTATTTTGCTTATTAGTTGATGCAGTTTCTTCCTAGTCTAGATGGTCTTTACATTTTGGCATGACTTCGCAGTGGCTGGTACCGGTTGTTCCTTTCCATGTTTAGCGCTTCCTTCAGGAGCTCTTTTAGGGCAGGCCTGGTGGTGACAAAATCTCTCAGCATTTACTTGTCTGTAAAGTATTTTATTTCTCCTTTACTTATGAAGCTTTGTTTGGCTGGATATGAAATTCTGGGTTGAAAATTCTTTTCTTTAAAGATGTTGAATATTGGCCCCCACTCTCTTCTGGCTTGTAGAGTTTCTGCCGAGAGATCCGCTGTTAGTCTGATGGGCTTCCCTTTGAGGGTAACCCGACCTTTCTCTCTGGCTGCCCTTAAGATTTTTTCCTTCATTTCAACTTTGGTGAATCAGACAATTATGTGTCTTGGAGTTGCTCTTCTCGAGGAGTATCTTGGTGGCGTTCTCTGTATTTCCTGAATCTGAATGTTGGCCTGCTTTGCTAGATTGGGCAAGTTCTCCTGGATAATATCCTGCAGAGTGTTTTCCAACTTGGTTCCATTCTCCCCGTCACTTGCGGGTACACCAATCAGACATAGATTTGGTCTTTTCACATAGTCCCATATTTCTTGGAGGCTTTGTTCTTTTATTTTGATTCTTTTTTCTCTAAACTTCCCTTCTTACTTCATTTCATTCATTTCATCTTCCATCGCTGATACCCTTTCTTCCGGTTGATCGCATTGGCTCCTGAGGCTTCTGCATTCTTCACGCAGTTCTCGAGCCTTGGTTTTCAGCTCCATCAGCTCCTTTAAGCACTTCTCTGTATTTGTTATTCTAGTTATACATTCTTCTAAATTTTTTTCAGTTTTCAACTTCTTTGCCTTTGGTTTGAATGTCCTCCCGTAGCTCATAGTAATTTGATTGTCTGAAGCCTTCTTCTCTCAGCTCATCAAAGTCATTCTCCGTCCAGCTTTGTTCCGTTGCTGGTGAGGAACTGCGTTCCTTTGGAGGAGGAGAGGCGCTCTGCTTTTTAGAGTTTCCAGTTTTTCTGCTCTGTTTTTTCCCTATCTTTGTGGTTTTATCTACTTTTGGTCTTTGATGATGGTGATGTACAGATGGGTTTTTGGTGTGGATGTCCTTTCTGCTTGTTAGTTTTCCTTCTAACAGATAGGACCCTCAGCTGCAGGTCTGTTGGAGTACCCGGCCGTGTGAGGTGTCATTCTGCCCCTGCTGGGGGGTGCCTCCCAGTTAGGGTGCTCGGGGGTCAGCGGTCAGGGACTCACTTGAAAAGGCAGTCTGCCCGTTCTCAGATCTCCAGCTGCGTGCTGGGAGAACCACTGCTCTTTTCAAAGCTCAGAAAGCAATGGCAATAAAAGCCAAAATTGACTAGTGGGATCTAATGAAACTAAAGAGCTTCTGCACAGCAAAAGAAACTACCATCAGAGTGAACAGGCAACCTACAGCATGGGAGAAAATTTTCGCAACCTACTCATCTGACAAAGGGCTAATATCCAGAATCTACAATGAACTCAAACAAATTTACAAGAAAAAAACAAATAACCCCATCAAAAAGTGGGCAAAGGACATGAACAGATACTTCTCAAAAGAAGACATTTATGCAGCCAAAAAACACATGAAAAAATGCTCACCATCACTGGCTATCAGAGAAATGCAAATCAAAACCACAATGAGATACCATCTCACACCAGTTAGAATGGCAATCATTAAAAAGTCAGGAAACAACAGGTGCTGGAGAGGATGTGGAGAAATAGGAACACTTTTACACTGTTGGTGAGACTAAACTAGTTCAACCATTGTGGAAGACAGTGTGGTGATTCCTCAGGGATCGAGAACTAGAAATACCATTTGACCCAGCCATCCCATTACTGGGTATATACCCAAAGGACTATAAATCATGCTGCTATAAAGACACATGCACACGTATGTTTATTGCGGCATTATTCACAATAGCAAAGACTTGGAACCAACCTGAATGTCCAACAATGATAGACTGGATTAAGAAAATGTGGCACATATACACCATGGAATACTATGCAGCCATAAAAAATGATGAGTTCATGTCCTTTGTAGGGACATGGATGAAATTGGAAATCATCATTCTCAGTAAACTATCACAAGAACAAAAAACCAAACACCGCATATTCTCACTCATAGGTGGGAATTGAACAGTGAGAACACATGGACACAGGAAGGGGAACATCACACTCTGGGGCTGTTGTGGGGTGGGGGGAGGGGGAAGGGATAGCATTGGGAGATATACCTAATGCTAGATGATGAGTTAGTGGGTGCAGCACACCAGCATGGCACATGTATACATATGTAACTAACTTGCACATTGTGCACATGTACCCTAAAACTTAAAGTATAATAATAAAAAAAAACAAAGACTCAATAGCAACAGATTAGAAGACTTAGTTTTAAATAAGAAACTTCTTCCTCAAATTAATCTAAATGTTGAACTTTTTTATAGATAGTCTTCCCAGTTGTTCTTCTTTAAGAATATATTATTTTTAATCTTTTGTATTTCCATATTAAATTTAAATCAATATGTCAAAGGAAATAAATTACTGGGATAGTAACGGGCTTTAGATTAATTTGGGTAAAAAATGGCAAAATATTCCAGTTTATGATCAGCTTTCATGCAAAAATACAAAGCACATAAACAAATCCATAATAATGAGAGCCAGTTGGTAGACACAATAAATAGAATAAGTGATGCCTAAGGAAATAGAAATAATTAAGCAAATGGCAAAAGTGTTTAAAACAAGTTTGTTTAGAATCTTCAAGGAGAAAAACAAAGAAATAGCATTCTAAAATAAGAACACATTGTGACATCAGAAAAGACATATATATATACCAAAATTGTTGAAGATAAAAATTAAGTAAATGGCATAGTACATTAGTAGATGTATTATAGAGTGAACTATATAAATTAAAAGAGAATCAGTATGTTAGATGAGAAAACTAAATAGATATAGTAGAATCTGACTAGATGCTTACCAATTGCATTTTCTTTCTCTAAGCACATAAGAAAACAGTGTTTCCTGAATCTGTTTGCAGTGAGATTGGGGCCATATGTTTGGAATGTGAGTTAATTAATATATATCACTTTTAGGTCCGGCCACAAAACATCCTGGATGATTCTTCATGCTTTTCTCCTTTTTTAGAGATCACGAAGACCATATATTGATGATTGTAGCATCACTAGATCAAAGGAGGTTATATTTCTGATTATAGGTTGGAGGACACCTGTTCAAAAAGCCACCCAACATCATCAAACTGTGATATCAGTGAGATAATAAATCTTTATCTTGCTTTATTAGCTTATTTGTTGTATAGCGTAGCATATTTTATGCTGAGTGTACAAGAAATCACCCAGAATGTAGTAAAACCAGATAAATCCATAGAAAAACAGAGACGAAGTTACAGAGGATAGACTGAGAAACTCTGACATATTTATAATTGGTGTGTTAGATGAAATGGTAACTAAAACATGGAAGAGAAATTATTACAAGAGAAAATAGACTGAGAGTTTTCCAGAATTGAAGAAAGATATAAATCCTTAGATTGAAAAATAGTCATTCGGTGTACTTTCATAAATTCCACAATGATACTGAAAAATAAATTGAAGGCCAAAAGCTTAGAAATGCTTCATAATCTTTAGTAACTCTTCATTTATTTATTAATTCTTTCATTAATTTATACAGAAGATATTTGTAAGAACCAGCCATCTGTCGGATTTTCAGTTAGTAACTGAGAGCTTATAATCTAGTGAGAAATTAAAGAAGTAGCCAGAAACTACTACAGAGTGTATAGCATAGAGAAGGAAAAAACAGAGGGCATTCTGGGCAAAAAGAACAGGTCATAGAATAGTGAAGAGATGAGGCAGAGAACGGTCCATTAAAGAAGATAAAAAGATCAATTTGACTGGGATCCATATGATATAATTAAAAGAACATGGGGATTAGAACACACATTTCTTGTTTGGAAACTCTAATGGTGATCATTTTAAAGCTTTTCAAAATCACCCATTTACTTCTATTTCTTTGTTTATGGAAGATAAAAATTAAAATGTATATTTAAATACATATATGACATAATATTTATTTAATAGCAATCATACATAGTCATATATGATTATATATAATTATATAACATTTATATATTATATATAATTATATATTATACATTTATATATTATATAATATATATTATATATAACTTTATATATTATATATAATACATATTGTATATAACATTTATATATTATATATTATATATCATATATAATATATATCATATATCATATGATATAATATATAATACATCATACATCATATGATATAATATATCATATATCATATATCATATGATATAATATATCATATATCATATATCATATGATATAATATATCATATATCATATATCATATGATATAATATATGATCATGATTATATATGATTATGATTATTAATTACAATTATAACAATTATATAACATATAATTATATATAATATATATACATATGCAACATATATAAAATTGTGTATAATATAAAAATATATATTACATATATAATTATATATCATATATATAAAAAATTGAGGCAATTTTTGCCACGTTTATGAGATTTATTTCTAGTTAATTCTTGTTGAAAGAGTGTGCAAATGGGGACAGCTATGCAGCATAGTGTTAACAGTCCAAGGAGAGCACAGTAAGACACCCTAAAAGTTAGTGTAGATTAACTACTCTGAGAAACTAACCTAAAAATTAGTGTAGATTAACTACACTAAAAGTAGATTCTACTGGGAATTAAACTGGAGGAAACAAAAAGTCAGAAAGAAAGGCTATGGGAAGATGTGAGCAAACCTTGTCCTCAGGCTATGAACCTAGTTGTGGTTTGATCATAAAGAATAGTTCTGTTAGTATTTTAGAGAGAAAAGGGCTATCTTAAACTTTACCAAAAAGCATTCCTAAGAAGTTTACTATAATGGTCTACCAGAAGATTTTCCAGGGTCCTAAGATTCTAGCCATGACTGGCTATGAACACCATGAGATAGGTATCTTAGTGAGAGACAGAACCAGGGTCAGGAAGATGAGAATCTCAAAGGTATAGAGTTCTTATTACTTAGAAATAAGTCCCTGAGGAAGCCTTGTGGAGAATAAAAGAGTGATCTTTTCCCTCCAAAATGCTCATGATTGCAAAAATGGCAAATGAAACTGAAATCTAGAACTTTCAAGAGATAGACTCAACATTGGACAAAGCTGAGACTTCTAGGTAAGGCAGACCATGGTGAAAGAGGACACCAAGAAGAGAAAATTCTCACCCCTATTTCTAAATGCCAAAGAAAATCCTCTCAACACTATTGTATTATTGAAGAAGTTGACTGTGCACCTGCAAATCATGATTCTATTCAATAGTTATTTCCTCATAAATGTGGAACATTTTGAGATGATAATGACAACTTCCCTGAGATTATTTGAGTGGTCCTGGCCAATGCCCACTTTGTGAACATGATAACCCCAGTAAAATAAGATCTGGGGAATTTTTTGACTATAAGGAACTTTGTTAATGCCATCAAATTCTCTCTGGTCATACTTGGTGAGCACATGTATAAGCTGGCCAGTGAGGTGGACCACAATTTTCTGCTTTGGCTACAGTGGCTGATCCACCTCCTGGACAAGATGGAGTCCATTCTGCTTCTTAGCTAGCTCACTGCCTTGGATGAGCTCTTCTCGGAGTCTCGGCTGCTTGATAGCTTTGCCAAGCCCCTACAAGATCCTCATCTTCTGTCGAATCCCTTAGTTTCTCTAGCTGTTCAGAAAAATATTGCTAATAACATGGCCTGGGCTCACATCTTGGGAGATTAAGTGGCTATAGCAGATTCTGAAGGTCCTAGAAGCCTTGACTTCATGACTGTCTCTTCTATCCTCCAGAGCCTGTGAAGCAGTGTGAAGGGGGCTTGCACTTGAGGACAGAGAAGCAAGCAAACATCTGCAGGAAAAGCCAGCATCTGACTCAAAGAGAGACTTTTCCTGCCCAACTTGCTCAGATAGCAGTTTCTTCACTGAGTGGAAGAAGTAAATGTATTTCAAACTGCAGGTAGCAACCCGTTACTGGGTCAAAAATCATCTTAGTGAGTCATAGTCAATATATTCTCTTTTAAATTTATGTATGATTTCTCAAGATCTAAAAATGTATTTCCTAAAACTAATAAGATACTTTTTATTGACTATTTAGCAGTTTGACTATGTGTCACTTTTAGAAAGAAGAATTTTGCCAGATCCTAAGGGTTCTCAGGCCTGTCTGTGAACACACCTTCAAGTTAGGTGTCTTACTGGGTGACAGACCAGGCTTAGGGAGATAAGTACTCAGAATTGAGAGAATAAATACGTTATGAATTCAAGCAGCCAAACATGGAAATATTATCTCAGAAACATCAGTAAGTGAGAACTTGGGAAGATGCCTTTGCAATGCCTGCCACCATGCTGTACAATTCCACACAAAACAAATGACCGCCCTTCTCAATGTTTATAGAAGGAGCTTGTTCTTTTACAAGGAATATGGGGAAGAACTGATTAACAGGAAACAGTTGACCTCTCTACTGGAATCTTAGATATTCCTTTTGATTCCAGAATCTGTAATGTTTCGTACATCTTATCACCAAACCAATATCAAAATGGGGAAATAAACATGCACTGAAAGATTTTTACAAATCAGAAACGTTTATGTTGTTTATATAATTTAATCTCTATAATAATCTTGGTTAGAATGTATTATGCTTATTTACAAATGTGCAACCGGTAGCTCTGGAATCTAAGTAATGTACTCAAGGGCACCTGGTTGATGGGTTGTAAGGGTGACAGCCACTGCAGAACAAGCTCCACAGTGCAGACTTTGTTTTCTGTATCATGCTTTCTCTGTAATCACAATTAAAGGATCTAGTTCACCTTCTTTTGATATTGTTTATTTCTATGCTTTTTTTTTTTCTTTATGTTTGGTTTTGATCATGGGACTATTGGTTTCAGATTATCTTACAGGACCACAAACTATGAATACCATTGTCAAAAGGTACATATCTATCTAGTAACTCCCTTCTGGACTCTTTCTTAAAGCTTTGATTTCATGAAAGAAGGAGCACCCTTCAAGACATTTTACTGTTACAGGTTTGCACAAACCAAAACAAATCGTTTGGAATCTTAGTTTGAAGACTGACTACCTTAAGAGCCAGTGTCCATTATCACTTCAATTAAATTACGTTTCTCCACAAGAGAAACACTTTTGTCTAAAAAGAGTAATGTGGTGTGTAGCTCAGTGAATACTTCACTCCATTCTAACAATGTGTTTAAATTCTTCCATCTTCCATTATTCAGGACCAAAATATCCTCTCGGCAGATTATCTAAGCTATCATTTCCTTCTATCTTTCTAATATTTGCTCATCTTACTACTCTTTCTGTAGTTGGGGCTGCTTGGATGTCAGTAAAAAACCCAACTCCAATCCATTCAGACAAAAAATGGAGCTATTTTAAGGATACACCTGTCCCCCTGGGTATGGAATTGGGAGATTCACTGACAGCTTCCCTCTTGGTCTTTTTCACAAGCTGCATAATCTCTCTCTTCTATGCTTCTATCTGTTCATCTCCTCCGCCATCCTTTCTGTGAGTAGCTTCCTTTTCTATCTTTTTTATTTTCATCTTTATTCATTTATTTTTGGAGATGGTCTTGCTCTGTCACGCAGGCTGAAGTGCAGTGGTGCGATCTCAGCTCACTGAAACCTCCGCCTCCCAGGTTCAAGCGATTCTTGTGCTTCAGCCTCCCAAGTAGCTGGGATTACAGGCATGTGCCACCATGCCTGGCTAATTGTTTTGTATTTTTAATAGAGGGGGGGATTTTGCCATGTTGGCCAGGCTGGTCTTGAACTCACGACCTCAGGTGATCCACACGCCTTGGCCTCCCAAAATGCTGGGATTACAGGCGTGAGCCATTGTGCCTGGCCAGTAGCTCCCTTTTTTAGAAAACTTTTTTAAAAATTATTTTCTAAAATAACTAATTGTTGGAGTCTGACCAGCATTAGCTGGTTAAGGGGAAGTGTTTCTTCACTGTTTCGTAGTATATCTAGTAAATGAGAAAGTCAGTGTCAAATGTCAGCACAGATTTTTCTAAAATCGTGTTAATTTCTTCATGACAGAGTACAGAGTGAAAAAAATTGATTTGCCCATCAAGAAAGCTATGTTAAATTTTCAGTAGATCCAGATGTGCCACCCCTAAACCCCTGCGAACATCTTTTCCATTTATTCAGCTTTCTGGGCATTACCAAAGCAGTCCCTATTCAAGCAATGTAAATAGGTAGCTGTGGTCACCAAGCACCTGCTCCAGCTCTAACTGGCCAGGTGAGCTCACCAAGGTCAAAACCAGGAGGAGTTTAAGGAAAGCATAAGATAAACATTAAGAGTAGCATTTCAGTGACAGAAATACACTATAAGTATTACTGAAGTTCTGATATTGCCAAATAGAAATAGTTGGGGAATGATCATCCAGGCATCGGCTCTAAGAGTCTTGGACTTAGTGGGAGCTTGCTTTGGTACTGTCAGTGTTTGCTGAGCCAGGCAACTGAAGGGGTACCTTGGGCACTTGGCAGAGATGTCAGTTTGGATGTGTCTGGCACTTAGGGTCCTTCAGTTTAGTCACAGGGCACTCTCCAGTGCATTGCAGCTGTCCTTGAAGTTTTCCAATTTGAAAAAGTGCTCAGCAGGAAAGAGGTATTACCTTCTAATGGATGGTGGTTGGGAAACAGGATGACATATTTAGCTAACCTGATTGTCATAGCCAAGTAGAAAGACGCTGCTTCCTGATAAAAATAAGTGCTCACTCTGGCCAGAGATTGCTTCACAGAGTATACTGTTTCATGGCCGTCTAGTGGAATATCAAGAAAGGCCTTGTAGGCACTCCTGAAAGGATACTAGTGTTTGGGAGATCTACACAGTAGGAGCTAAAATGCTCATCCATTAGGAAATGGAGCCACTTCTCTGCAGTATGAAATGGAATCTCAAAGGTACTTAGGTTGGCCAGTGCTTTCATACTGTAGAGGTAATTGTGGCTGTATTGATTTTCCCAGGTCGCCTGCTGTAGCAAACTGCCATCTTAATCTGCAAGAGCTTGAGTTAATGCTTTACATTCTGTTTCCTAGAGAGTTGACTGTCGATTTCCTCCTTTAGGAACCTGGGTATTTTCTCCCACAGTGCATGAGGTACTTTTAAAGATTTCATTTCGAAGTGCTCAACTGTCTTGTCATAAATGAATACATTTAACAGCATAAGCATCAGAGGTCATTATCAGTATGATAGTCCCTCAGTCAACCAGTTTCTTGTTTTCCCCAGAGCTTGCCTCCTTATTCCTGCCCTCATCAAGGCAATGACTCCAGGCTCCACTGCCATTTCTTAAGAAGGACATCCAAGGCAAGACTTGTCTGAAAATATGGAGACTAAAGTGACAGGGTGGAGAGTCTGGGAGAAAAAAGATATGTCTTACTGATTCTGATATGGTTTGGCTCTGTCCCCACCCAAATCTCATCTTGAATTATAATCCCCACCATCCCCACATGTTAAGGGAGGAACCCTGTGGGAGGTGATTGGATCATGGTGGCGGTTTTCCCCTTGCTGTTTTCATGATAGTGAGTGAGTTCTCACAAGTTCTGATGGTTTTATAAGTGTCTGATTGTTCCTTCTGTGTCCATTCTCCTTCCTGCCACCTTGTGAAGAAGGTGTCTTGGTTCCCCTTTGCCTTCTGCCATAATTGTAAGTTTCCTTAGGCCTCCCCAGCCATGTAGACCTGTGAGTCCATTAAACCTCTTTCCTTTATAAATTACATATCTTGAATATGTCTTTATAGCAGTGTGACAATGGACTAATACAGTAAATTGGTACTGGTTGAGTGGGGTACTGCTATAAAGATACTTGAAAATGTGGAAGTGACTTTGGAACTGGGTAATAGGCAGAGGTTGGAACAGTTTGGAGGGCTCAGAAGAAGACAGGAAGATTTGGGAAAGTTTGGAACTTCCTAGAGACTTGTTGAATGGTTTTGACTAAAATGCTTATAGTAATATGGGCAATGAAGTTGAGGCTGAAGTGGTCTCAGATGGAAATGAGAAACTCATTGGGATCTGGAGCAAAGATCACTCTTGCTTTGCTTTAGCAAAGAGATTGGCAGTATTTTGCCCCTGCCCTAGAGATCTGTGGACCTTTAAACTTGAGAAAAGTGATTTAGGTATCTGATGGAAAAGAATTTCTAAGCAGCAAAGGGTTCAAAACATGACCTAGGTGCTCTTAAAAGCATTCAATTTTATGCATTCACAAAGAGATGGTTTTAAATTGGAACTTATGTTTGAAAGGGAAGCAGAGCACAAAAGTTTGGAAAATTTGTAGCCTGATGATATGATAGAAAAAAAATCCATTTTCTAGGGAGAAATTCAAGTCAGCTGCAGAAATTTGCATAAGTAATGAGAAGCTGAATTTTAATCACCAAGACAATGGGGAAAATATCTTCAGGGCATGTCAGAGATCTTGGCAGCAGCCCCTTTTATCACAGGCCTGGAGGCCTAGGAGGAAAAATGATTTCAGAGGCCAGGCCCAGGGCCCCCTACTCTGTGCAGCCTCAGCACATGGCACCCTGCATTCCAGCTGTTTCAGCTTCAGTCGTGGTTAAAAGGAGCCAAGGTATAGCTTGAGCCATGGCTTCAGAGGGTGCAAGCCCTAACCCTTGGTATCTTCCATGTGATGTTGAGCCTGCAGATGCACAGAAGTCAAGAATTGAGGTTTGGGAACCTCCGACTAGTTGTCAGAGGATGTATGGAAATGCCTAGATGTCTAGGCAGAAGTTGGCAGCAGGAGCCGATCCCTCATGGGTAACCTCTGCTAGGGCAGTGTGAAAGGGAAATGTGGGGTTGGAGCCCCCACACAGAGGCCCTACTGGGGCACTGCCTAGTGGAGCTTTGAGAAGACAGCCACATCCTCCAGACCCCAGAATGGTAGATCCACTGACAATTTGCACCATGCACCTGGAAAAGCTGCAGACACTCAATGCTAGCCTGTGAAAGTAGCTGGGAGGAGGGCTGTACCCTGCAAAGCCACAGGGACAAAGCTGCCCAGGGCCATGGGAGCTCACTTTTTGCATCAGCATGATCTGAATGTGGGACATGAAGACAAAGGAGATCATTTCAGAGCTTTAAAATTTAATGGCTGCCTTGCTGGGTTTTGGGCCTGCATGGGGCCGGTCACCCTTTTGTTTTAGCCAATTTCTCCCATTTGTGATGGGAGCACTTATCCAACACCTGTCTCCCATTGTATCTTGGAAGTAACTAACTTGCTTTTGATTTAACAGGTTCATAGGTGGAAGGGGCTTGCCTTGTCTCAGATGACACTTTGAACTTGGACTTAGAGGTTAAAGCTGGAATGAGTTAAGACTTTGGGGGGCTGCTGGGAAGGCATGATTGTGTTTTGAAATACAGGACATGAGATTTGTGAGGGGCCAGGTGTGGAATGATATTGTTTGGTTGTGTCCCCATGCAAATCTCATCTTGAATTGTAATCCCCTTAATCCCCAGGTGTCAAGGGAAGAACCTTTAGGTTGGATCCCTTTAGGATGGATCACCTTTAGGATGGATCATGGGGGCGGTTTCTCCTTTGCTGTTCTTGTGATGGTGAGTGAGTTCCCACAAGATCTGATTTTTTTTAAGGGTCTCTTCCTCTTTTACTCTACACACTTTTTTCTCTCGCCTGACACCCGGTAGGATGTTCCTCTTCCCCTTCCTCCACGATTGTAAGTTTCCTGAAGCCTCCCCCATCATACAGAACTGTGAATCAATTAAAACTTTTTCCTTTATAAATTACCCAGACATGGGTATGTCATTATAGCAGTGTGAAATACATCTTCCCCCTGACAAGAGACAGAGGCAGCAATACAGCAAGGATTGCAGGCATTAACTTCCTCCTCAAGGGTCAGGGCTTCTCTTTCCCCACAAGTTTGGTGTGTTTTGGCTTGCCATAAATGCACTCTGCTCTTTCAGCTTGTTTTTCCAGAATGAATCATTATAGCGGGATTTGTGTTTTCCCTGGTTTAATTTCTCGGTGGAGAGAATCCGATTAGCTCCGCTCAGCCTAGCAATGGGTTGCCCTTAGGTCAAGAGCTTGCCCTTAATCAGTTGTGGACAGATTACAACATCAGGGTACCATGGACACTTGGTAGAGAAAACTCCAGGAGTGGGAAAAAGGACTGAAATTAGTGAAATGAGGTCTCTGATTTATCTACATTAATTAAATTTCTCTGATAGAAATGATCAAAAAATTAAAAAGCATAAAACCCAAATCTCATTTATAAGTGACTCCAGTGATTTATCGGTTAGTTATGGAAGCATGCTGACTATATAACATAGCACCTTACCTGAAGAAAACAGCTCTTTTGGATTTGTTTTTACTGATTTTCATCATGTCAAAGAGTGTGATAAGTTTTGGGAAATTTAATAAAGGTATGTTAGTGAGAACAATGTGTTCCTGTCAGCCATAGTCCCTTAATAAGGATCTTGAAACAAAATTTCTTTAATATCTGAGTTACACGGAAATGTGTATTTCTTCTAATTGTGTTGACTTTATAATGTGGACATTTCCCCTCTTTTTTTTTTGAGACGGAGTCTCGCTCTGTCGCCCAGGCTGGAGTGCAGTGGCGCGATCTCGGCTCACTGCAAGCTCCGCCTCCCGGGTTCACGCCATTCTCCTGCCTCAGCCTCCCGATCCCCTCTTAAAAATGATTGGTTTTTTCCCTTCCTTTGGCTCCTAGGAAGCTCAGAACCAACTTTGTAGACCACTTACAGCAAGTGTATAGTATCTTAAGATGTACATTCCTGTTTGTTCATCTTCCATATGGCTTTATTTTATATTTCTCTCATTGTGCCCATTTTCCATGTGTAATCTCTTCTCTCACTGACTCAGATGGTCCCTGTCATGTCCCCAGCAACTTCAATTCCAAAGACACCCTCAAGGCCTTACTCCATCCACAGGGAAGGAGAGCTCTAAAATAGTTCAAAGTGAAAATGGAATTCTTAGGCTACCTAAATTAGGTTGCCATATTGTTTGTAGAAAGGTGGAGTTTTAATGAGAGGACTAACCAAATTAGAGCCCAAACAAAATCAGAGACATTTCTCCCACATCATTTTAATTTCCTCATTTTCTCTTATTTTCCTCTCTTGTCTCCCGAGAATTGGTATGGTGAATCAAGGGCTGGAAATGACTTCTGTTTGGGAGGTACCCTGCATTGGACAGGCAAATAGAAATCTGAACAGGATTTACAGAAAAGGAAGGTTAGATCAGCTGCTCATGCTAGTTTCTGGACTCTCCTTTAAAAGGAGCCAGGGTTACTTGGTGCACACCATAACTCCAGTTATGCTCACCAGGTTGATTGGGGCAAAGCTCTAACTAGAAAAGAAGAATCTGTGCAAGCCTGAAGCGTGCCTTGTACCTCTGATCCTCAGGCCCTCATGGTGGTGCCAGGCAACTGGAGCAAGTATTTGGATCCCCACTGCAGAGAACATGTATAAAAGCCACAATTTCTGATGGGCAGGGCCAAGATGGCCAACTAGAAGCAGTTGTGATCAGAGGCTCCCAACAAAAAGAACCATAACAGCATGTGAATCCTGTACCAGCAACTGAGGTATTCAGGTTCTGTCATCACAAATGACTAGGCAGCTGGCCTGACCCATGGAGAGGAAGGAAGAGCAGTGTGGTGTGACTGCCAACCTGAGAACCACATGGGGCAGGGATGCCCCCACCCCCCAGCCAAGGGAGGCAGTGAGTGAGTGTGCTACCCAGCCTGGGAAAAAGTGCTTTTTCCATAGAACTGTGCAACCCACGGATTGGAAGCTCCCACTCATGAGCTCACACCACCCGGGCCAAGGGGTCTCAACCATGGAGTTGTGCAGATTCTCAACAGCCACTAAGCTAGAATCTGCTTAAGCCTGCTGAGCTCCCAGGGGGAGGGGTGACCAGCACCACAGCTGCGGCTGCCTTCTATCTAAGCCGTTTGAGCTCCTTGGGGGAGGTGTGACAGCCAACACTGGGTCTGATCAAAGCCTAACACACTAAGCTCCTAGGGTGGGGGAAGGGCAGCAACCCTCTCTGTAGCTTCAGGCTGTGCTTTTCCCCTGCTGGAGCCAGGGAGGCTAGACGGCTTACTCCCAAGAGGTATCCCCTACAGTCCAACACACCTGCTGTGGCAGATTGCAGGGTGCCTCTTCAGGCCTGACTTTGACCCATCCCTCCTTACTGGGTGGGACCTCCCAGCAGAAACTCCGAAAACTCCAGCCAGGGGCTCAGGTACAGAACTCTGACTCCCTGGGCCTGAGCCCCTAGGGAGAGGGGTGGCCACAGTCTCCACAGACCAGCAGACTTAGTCTTTCCTCCTGCTAGTTCTGAGAAATCTGGGCAGCACAGACGAATGGGTTTCCCCCCAGCAAAGCACACCCCCTCCACCAAGCGACAGTCAAAGTGCTTTGTTAAATGGTTCCTGCTCCCCATGCCACCCAACTGGGTGAGACCCTCCAACATGGTTTGTCAGACACCCTATACAGGAGTGTTCCCACTAGTATTAGGTCAGTTCCCCTCAAGGTGAGAGATCCCAGAGAAAGGAGCAGGCATCCATCTTTGCTGTTCTCCAGCCTCATCAAGTGACATCTCCAGGTATGGTAGTGAACCAGATGAATAGGGCCTGAAGTGAATCACCAGCAAACCACAGCAGCCCTACAGAAGAGGGACCTGACCATTGCAAGAAAAACAAACAAACAGAAAGCAACAACAACAGCATCAACAGAAAAAAGTCCCTAGAAAAACCCCATCCAAGGGTCAGCAACCTCAAAGATCGATACTAGGCAAACTCATGAAGATGAGAAAGAATCAACAACAATAACAAAATATGCTGAAAACCCAAAAGGCCAGAGTGCCACTTCTCTAAATGATCACAATGCCTCTCCAACAAGGGTGCAGAACTGGACAGAGGATGAGATGAGATGGACGAATGGCCAAAAGTAGGCTTCAGAAGTTGGGTAAAAACAAACTCTGCTGAGCTAAAGGAGCATGTTCAAACCCAATGCAAAGAAGGTAAGACTCCTGATAAAAGGTTACAGAAGCTGCTAACTAGAATAACCAGTTTAGAGAGGGACATAAATGACCTGATGGAGCTGAAAAACACAGCACGAGAACTTCATGAAGCATACACATATATCAATAGCTGAATTGACCAAGGAGAAGAAATGATATCAGAGTTTGAAGAACATCTTGCTGTAATAAGGCATGCAGATAAGATTGGAGAAAAAAGAATGAAAAGGAAGGAACAAACCTCTGAGAAGTATGGGCCTACGATTGATTGGAGTACCTGAAAGTGACGGGAAGAGTGAAACCAAGTTGGAAAACACACTTCAGGATATTATCCAGGAGAACTTCCCCAACCTAGCAAGGCAGACTAACATGCAAATTCAAGAAGTACAAAAACATGACTAAGATACTGCACGAGAAGATCAACCCCAAGACACATAATCATCAGATTCTCCAAGGTCGAAATTAAGGATAAAATGTTAAGGGCAGCCAGAGAGAAAGGCCAGGTCACCTACAAAGGAAAGCCCATCAGACTAACAGTGGACCTCTCAGCAGAAACCCTACAAGCAAGAAGAGAGTGGGGTTCAATTCAACATTCTTAAGGAAGAAAATTTTCAACCCAGAATTTCATATCCAGCCAAACTAAGCTTCATAAGCGAAAGAGAACTAAAATCCTTTCCAGACAAGCAAACGCTGAGGGATTTTGTCACCACCAGGCCTGCCTTGCAAGAGCTCCTGAAGGAAGCACTAAATATGGAAAGGAAAAAAACAGTACCAGCCATTGCAAAAGCACACCAGAATGTAAAGACCAATGATACTATGAAGAAACTGCATCCAGTGTGCAAAATAACCAAATAGCATCATGATGACGGGATCGAATTCACACATGACAATATTAACCTTAAATGTCAATGGGCTAAATGCCCCAATTAAAAGACACAGACAGGCAATTTGGGTAACAATCAAGACCCATTGGTGTGCTGTATTCATGAGACCCATCTCATGTTCAAAGATGCACATAGGCTCAAAATAAAGGGAGGAAGGAAAATTTACTAAGCAAATGGAAAGCAAAAAAAAGCAGGGGCTGCGATCCTAGTCTCTGACAAAACAGACTTTAAACCAACAAAGATCAAAAAAGACAAAGTAGGGCATTACATAATGGTAAAGGGATCAAATCAACAAGAAGAGCTAACTATTCTAAATATATATGCACCCAATACTGGAGCACGCAGATTAATAAAACAAGTTATTAGAGACTTGAAAAGAGACTTAGACTCCCACACAATAATAGTGGGAGACTTTAATACCCCACTGTCAACATTATACAGATCAACAAAACAGAATATTAACAAGGATATTCAGGACTTGAACTCAGCACTGGATCAAGTGGAACTAATAGACATCTACAGAACTCTCCACCGCAAGTCAACAGAATATACATTCTTCTCGGTGCCACATGGCACTTATTCTAAAATTGACCATATAATTGGAAATAAAACATACCTCAGCAAATGCAAAAGAACTGAAATCATAACAAACAGTTTGTCAGACCACAGGGCAATCAAATTAGAACCGAGGATTAAGAAACTCACTCAAAACCTCACAATTACATGGAAATTGAACAACCCGCTCCTGAATGACTCCTGGGTAAATAATGAAATTAAGGTATACATCAAGAAGTTCTTTGAAAACAATGAGAACAAGAGACAATGTACCAGAATCTCTGGGAGACAGCTAAAGCAGTGTTAAGAGGGAAACTTATAGCACTAAATGCCCATATTAGAAAGCTAGAAAGATCTCAAATCAACACCCTAATATCACAACTAAAAGAGCTCACATAAAGTATAATAATAATAAAATTAAACAAAAGAGCTAGAGAAGCAAGAGCAAATAAATCCAAAAGCTAGCAGAAGACAAGAAATAACTAAGAGCAGAGCAAAACTGAAGGAGATAAAGACACGAAAAACCCTTCCAAAAAAAAAATCAATGTATCCAGGAGCTGTTTGTTTTTTAAAAATTAACAAAATACTTAGACTGCTAGCTAGACTAATGAAGAAAATAGAAAAGAATCAAATAGACACAATAAAAAATGATAGAGGGGATATCACCACTGACCCCACAGAAATACAAGCTATCATCAGAGTATAGTATAAACACCTCTACCCAAATAAACTAGAAAATCTAGAATAAATGGATAAATTCCTGGACACATACACCCTTCCATGACTAAACCAGGAAGAAGTTGAATCCCTAATAGACCAGTAACAAGTTCTGAAATTGAGGCAGCAATTAATAGCCTACCAACCAAAAAAACAGCTTAGGGCCAGATGGATTCACAAGCAGATTGTACCAGAGATACAAAGAGGAGCTGGTACCATTCCTTCTGAAACTTTTCCAAACAATTGAAAAGGAGGGCCTCCTCCCTGACTCATTTTATGAGGCCAGCATCACCCTGATACCAAAACCTGGCAGAGACACAACAAAAAAAGAAAACTTCAGGCCAATATCCCTGGTGAACATCGATGTGAAAATCATCAATAAAATACTGGCAAACTGAATCCAGCAGCATATCCAAAAGCTATTCACCATGATCAAGTTGGCTTCATCCCTGGGATGCAAGGTGGTTCAACATATGCAAATCAATAAATGTAATCCATCATGTAAAGAGAACCAGTGAAAAAAATCCACGTGATCGTCTCAATAGCTGCAGGAAAGGCCTTCGATAAAATTGAATATCTCTTCATGTTAAAAACTCTCAATAAGCTAGGTATTGATGGAGCATACCTCACAATAATAGCTATTTATGACAAACACACAGCCAATGTCATACTGAATGGGTAAAAGCTGGATATTCCCTTTGAAAACTGGCACAAGTCAAGGATGCCCTCCCTTACCACTCCTATTCAACACAGTATTGGAAGTTCTGGCCAGGGCAATCAGGCAAGAGAAAGAATTAAAGGCTATTCAAATAGGAAGAAAGGAAGTCAAATTACCTCTGTTTACAGATGACATGTTTGTATATTTAGAAAACCCCATCATCTCAGGCCAAAAACTCCTTAAACTGATAAGAAACTTCAGTAAAGTCTCAAGATACAAAATCAATGTGCAAAAATCACAAGCATTCCTGTACACCAAAAATAGACAAGGATAGAGCAAAATCATGAATTAATTCCCATCCACAATTGCTACAGAGAGAATAAAATACCTAGGAATGCAGCTAACAAGGGAAGTGAAGGATCTCTTCAAGGAGAACTATAAACCACTACTCAAAGAAATAAGAAGAGGACAACAAACAAATGGAAAAACATTCCATTCTCATGGATAGGAAGAACCAATATCATGAAAATGGCCATACCGCCCAAAGTAATTTGTAGATTCAATGCTGGTCAAACTACCATTGACAGTCTTCACAGAATTAGGACAAACTACATTAAATTTTATATGGAACCAAAAAAAAAGCCCATATAGCCAGGGCAATCCTAATCAAAAAGAACAAAGCTGGAGGCATCACGCTACCTGACTTGAACACTCACCAAAACATCATGGTACTGGTACCAAAACAGACATATAGACCAATGGAACAGAACAGAGACCTCAGAAATAATGCCACACATCTACAACCTTCTGATCTTCAACAAACCTGACAAAAACAAGCAATGGGGAAAAGATTCCCTATTTAATAAATGGTGCTGTGAAAACTGGCTAACCATGTGCAGAAAACTGAAACTGGACTCCTTCCTTACACCATACACAAAATTAACTCAAGATAGATTAAAGACTTAAATGTAAACCCCCAAACCATAAAAACCCTAGAAGAAAACCTAGACAATACCATTTAGGAGGTAGGCATGGGAAAAGACTTCCTGACTAAAATGCCAAAAGCAATTGCAACAAAAGCCAAAATTGCCAGGTGGGATCTAATTAAACTAAAGAGCCTCTGTACAACAAAAGATACTATCATCAGGGTGAACAGGCTACCTACAGAACGGGAGAAAATTTTTGCAATGTACCCATCTGACGAAGGTCTAATACCCAGAATCTACAAGGAACTTAAACAAATTTACAAGAGAAAAACAACTCCATCAAAAAGTAGGCAAAGGTTATGAACAGACACTTCTCAAAAGAAGACATTTATGCATCCAACAAAGATATGAAAAAAAGCTAAGCATCACTGATCATTAGAGAAATGCAAATCACAACCACAATGAGACACCATCTCACACCAGTCAAAATGGCAATTATTAAAAAGTCAAGAAACAATAGATGCTGGCAAGGCTATGGAGAAATTGAAACACTTTTATACCATTGGTGGGAACGTAAATTAGTTTAACCATTGTGGAAGAGAGTATGGCAATTCCTCAAGGATCTTAGAACCAGAAATACCATTTGACCCAGCAATTCCACTACTGGGTATATACCCAAAGGAATATAAATCATTCTACTATAGAGACATGCACAAGTATGTTTGTTGCACCACTGTTAATAGCAAAGGCTTGGAACCAACCCAAATGCCCATCAACCATAGACTGGATAAAGAAAATGTGGTACATATACACCATGGAATACTATGCAACTATAAAAAATAATGAAATTATGTCCTTTACAGGGACATGGATGAAGCTGGAAGCCATCATCCTCAGCAAACCAACACAGGAACAGGAAACCAAACACTACATGTTCTCACTCATGAGTGGGAGTTGAACAGTGATAACACATGGACACAGGCAGGGGAACAACACACACCAGGGCCAGTCCTAGGGTGGAGGCTGAGGGGAGGGAGAGCATTAGGACAAATAGCTAATGCATGCAGGGCTTAAAACCTAGGTGACAAGTTGATAGGTGCAGCAAACCACCATGGCACACGTACACCTATGTAACAAACCTACATGTTCTGCAATTGTATCCCAGAACTTCAAGTAAAATAAAACAAAAACCCACAATTCCCTTATCTATTTATCTAATCCTGTTAGATTGCATTTACTTTTATAAACAGCCTCAAATTCCTTGGTGAGAAAAACAGGACATGTACACATGAATGAAAGAATAGAGGACCCTGATGAAAATGCAGGTAGAATAAGCCCTGTTGATGCCAGTGCTCTCCCACGTGGTGATCTGTCACAATGCCTGAAATCCTGGCATTAGAGATCCTTCTTTGAAATGAGTTACTTTCTCCAAAACTCACGGTCAAAATGAGCACATTTTCTCCCTTCAACACATTGGTGATTTATAATTGTACCTTTAAATACTTTTTAAGCTGAAGGCCCTTTACAAATTTAAGGAATTGTATTATCAGTGCCATAATTTTGATTAATGTAGATTAGATTATTGGTATCTTGGAAATTAAAAGGAAGGACCCTGGCACACTAGGGTGGAGAGCAGATAAATCTTATAAGCTTCATTAATGAAGCTCAAAGGGAAGCCTGGGAATGATTGAGACAAGTTGTTCATATGTTCCTGGTATAGAGCAAGCTGTGGGGTAATGAGGCCATTCAGACGGGAAGATCACCTCTCCACAGGAGGCTAAGTAAGTCATGAGGAGTAAGAATCCTAGGGCCAGATTTTCCGGTTCAAATCCTGGGTCTGCCACACACTGGCTGCATGATCTTGGGCAAAAGACAACTTTTCTGTGCTATTTTCCCATCAATGAAATGGAGACAAGAGTAGAATGAGCTTCATAAGGTAGGCTTCAGGACCGAATGAGTTGACATTAGAAAAGTGTTCAGAGCAGTGCCTGGCACATAGTAATACCATGTTGGTTAAATAAAACATGGAAAAAAATAAAGTGGTTCAGAGAAGGGCTGGGTATCATGGAGGTCATGAAATGCTTGTGATTTTAACTCTAATATAAATGTATTTTTCCATTTTAAGAGACATATTTATGAAACAGAAGTATAAGATAAATAAATATTAAAAGTGGGGAGTTTAGTATAGCAAGAGTGCATGAATCCTGTGGAAGAGACAGAAAAACAGGTTTTAAAGAAAATGCAGAATTTGATGACAGATGGAGTGATAAGATTTTTTGTTTGTTTGTTTTTTTAGAAGAACAGGTAAGATAGTTCTTGAATGCCAAGAACTGTGGTTACTCAAGTGCAAGTTCCTGATGTTTATGGAAAACTGTCCTGGGCCTGTTGTGAGCACAGGTGTTGAATGGATGTTGATGGACGCTTTTAATGAGTGAACAGTGGCAGGACATAGCATTTTAGGACTTAGAGTCTATACCAAACTGCCCAACAGAAACATAATGAGAGTCATAGATGTAATTTAAAATTTTCTAGCAGTCTCATTAAAAAGAAGTAATGAAAAACAGACAGAATCAACTTTAATAATATGTTTTACTGAAATTAATATATCTAAAATATTATTTCAATATGTAATCAAATTTAAGAAATTAATGAAATTTTTTTACTAAATCTTTGAAATATAGTATGTAATTTATACTTCTAGCACAACTTAATTCAGACTAACCACATTTCACATGCTTAATAGATAAATGTGACCAGAAGCTATGGTATTGGATAGAGCAGTGCTGGACCTTCAGTTATTATTAGCCTCTCTCTTGGGGTGCATAGTACCCTTATCTACTAGATTAATACCCAGTTGTTCCATTTTAGTCATCCATGGTTTTCACTCATACATTAAATTCCTACTCTGTATTGGACCCTGAATTAAATACTAGCAATTCAAAGGTGTATATAAGGAGTATAATTTTATATCCCAAGTAAACTTAACTGGATTAAACTAGTTCTGGCCTGTTCACATTGAATTCAACCAAATTAAGCTAGTATAAATATGATCAATTGAAAACTGGATCAAATTGCTTTAAGAAAGCAAGCCATTGCGAACCTGTTTTAACAAGAACAAAAAGTTCTGGTTAATTCCCTTGGTTTACAGTTTAATTACACTCTTGAAAAGTTGTTCCAATTTCAACTGGCTCTTGCGTGTGTTGATAATTTAGTTTAATCTAGACTATTTATATTTCAGTCATTTCAAAATAGCTCATAATAGATCCAATAACTTCTTACCAATTCAAAATTGAGTGGTTTGTGTATTAGTCGTTCCTCATGCTGCTATGAAGAAGTACTCAAGAATGGGTAATTTATAAAGGAAAGAGGTTTAATTGACTCAGTTCTGCATTGCTGGGGAAACCTCAGGAAACTTACAATCGTGGTAGAAGGCAAAGGAGAAGCAGGCACCTTCTTCATGGGGTAGCAGGATGGATTGAGTGCAAGCAGGGGAAATGCCAGATGCCTATAAAACCATCAGATCTCCTGAGATTCACTCATGATGAGAGCAGCATGGGGGAAACTGCCCCTATGATCCAATTACTTCTACCTGGTTCCACCCTTGACGTATGGGGATTATTACAATTGAAAGTGAAATTTGGATGGGGAAACAGAGCCAAACCATATCTGCCTGATTCTAACATATTACATATTTTAAGCTACTTATAAACAGGCAAATGTTGCTAGACCCACAATACCATGAGAGATGAAGGCAGAAACCAGGTTATAATAATTGGGCCTGGTAGTTACAGCTACTCTAGCAAGAAACCTAACTTTAGCTTGAACTGGTGGATTATTGTACTAAGATTTCCCAAAACCTCCTGAATAAGGGAATGCTTATTCCCAGAAAGAGGGACAAACATGAAACATTGAGCTAAGGTCAAATAACCTTAATAGTAAGTTCATGTCATAGTTGGCAAGTGGATGCTAAGTGACTCCTGACACTTAGGACTATACACAACAAGTGAATGGGGAGAGATAGGGGATTGGACTCCAATTCAACGTGGGGTCACTCTGAGACACCTGGTAACTGTACTAGGGAAAGAGGCAACAAAAAGAAGGAAACAGAGAAGGGATACAAGTTTCCAAACACACTTCACTCAGACTTTTTAGCTCATGCCTGGGTAAAGACAGCATGTGAAGAGGTTCCCAACCACGCCTCGGGTCTTGGGGAAGGAGGTAGCCATGAACTGATGCACAGACAGACTGCGGGAAGATACACTAGCTTTTTCTTACTCCAGACATTTTATCATTCAATGCATGCTGCCTAGCACTATCAGGCTAATTTTTTCTGAACTACCCTTTCCTTATTTTCAGGTCTCTCTTCTCAAAAACATTCAGTGGCTCAACTTGGCTCCCAAGTCAAGCTCTACATCTGATTTGTTATCACCTGGCTCTTCTTTGCTAGCTAGGCTACTTTTCTTGCCACTTTCTGATTGCTACTAACCTCTATAGTCAGCATTATTACCCTTTCAGACTCATGTTAATTTATTCTTCTTGATGATATCCCTGTCTTCATTTTGTGTTTCCTATGCTTATCTAATTCTTTCAACAAAAGAAATACAAGGTCCCGCTTCCTCCCTTAAGTCTCCTGCCTCATAGATTTGATCTTCCACTACAACTTCCAGCATCACACAACATATTGCCTATATTGCCTTGTCTTATTCCTTGAGAATTTCACCAGTGTGAACCTCAACACCTCAAGCAGCTTGAAAGATATTCAACAGCAGGAATCTTGCCTTTGTAGTCATTTGCCACCAGCATTATAAAGCTTTGAACACAGAAATCCTCAGTGTATTCCTCCAAAATAGGTTTTAGTGCTTACTACTTGGGATGAAGCAGGAAGTAGGTGTCTTGGCTTCATGGAACTTATAATTCAATAGGAGAAAAATGAAGACATAAATGAATAAATAATTAGCTTATTTATGACTTGATATGTCCCATGATAAAAATAATTTAGTCCATTGAGATAAGAAGAAAGAAGGAGGCTATGGGTGAAACTTAGTTATCAATATTCAGAGAAAGCTTCTCTGAAGAACTTAAATTTAAGCAGGGCCTTGAATGATGAGAGAGAGGAGGTAGCCCTGCAAAGGGAAATATATACTGAATATTTTATCTTTTGCATTATTTGTAATAAATGCAGAGAGGCTGCCATACACATTTAGTCCAGGTATGAAGAAAACTTTACCTACTTGCCATCTGGACTGTAAAGGAATACACTGAGCCTACAAGAATGCAAAGAAGGCCAGGCGCGGTGGCTCTCGCCTGTAATCCCAGCACTTTGGGAGGCCGAGGTGGGTGGATCATGAGATCAGGAGATCAAGACCGTCCTGGCTAACACGGTGAAACCCTGTCTCTACTACAAATACAAAAAATTAGGCAGGCATCGTGGCAGGCACCTGTGTTCCCAGCTGCTCGGGAGGCTGAGGCAGGAGAATGGCGTGAACCGGGAGGAGGAGCTTGCAGTGAGCCGAGATCGTGCCACTGCACACCAGCCTGGGCGACAGAGCGAGACTCCATCTCAAAAAAAAAAAAAAAAAAAAAAAAAAATAGAATGCTAAGAAAAAAATGTTCATAGAGTAATGGAAGAGCACTTTTTTCAATTCTCTCTATCTGCAAGAAGATATTGATTTAAATGTGATAATCAAAGCAGTTTTATGATGGAACTTATAAGTAGGGAGCATTTCAACATACTTTTTTTTTTTTTTTTTTTTTTGAGAGAGTCTCGCTCTGTCATCCAGGCTGGAGTGCAGTGGCACAATCTCGGCTCACTGCAAGCTCCACCTCTCAAGTTCACATCATTCTCCTGAGTCAGCCTTCTGAGTAGCTGGGACTACAGGCACCCACCACCACGCCCAGCTAAGTTTTTTTTTTTTTTTTTTTTTTTTTTGAGACGGAGTCTCGCTCTGTCGCCCAGGCTGGAGTGCAGTGGCGCGATCTCGGCTCACTGCAAGCTCCGCCTCCCGGGTTCACGCCATTCTCCTGCCTCAGCCTCCTGAGTAGCTGGGACTACAGGCGTCCACCACCACGCCCGGCTAATTTTTTGTATTTTTAGTAGAGACGGGGTTTCACCGTGTTAGCCAGGATGGTCTCGATCTCCTGACCTTGTGATCCGCCCGCCTCGGCCTCCCAAAGTGCTGGGATTACAGGCGTGAGCCACCGCGCCCGGCCCAGCTAAGTTTTTATATCTTTAGTAAAGATGGGGTTTCACCGTGTTAGCCAGGATGGTCTCGATCTCCTGACCTCATGATCCACCCGCCTCGGCCTCCCAAAGTGCTGGGATTACAGGTGTGAACCACTGTGCCCAGCCTCAACAGATTTTTAAAAAATAAAATGGTAATACAGGCCAGGTGTGGTGGCTCATGCCTGTAATCCCAGCACTTTGGGAGACCAAGGCAGGTGGATCATGATGTCAGGAGATTGAGACCATCCTGGCTAACACAGTGAAACCCTGTCTCTACTAAAAATACAAAAAATTAGCCCGGCGTGGTGGCGGGTGCCTGTAGTCCCAGCTACTCGGGAGGCTGAGGCAGGAGAATGGTGTGAACCCGGGAGGCAGAGCTTGCAGTGAGTCAAGATTGCACCACTGCATGCCAGCCTGGGTGACAGAGCGAGACTCCATCTCAATAAAAATAAATAAATAAATAAATAATAAAATAAAATGGTAATATAAAACAGGGGTTATCAGAGATATTGCACAGACCTTCTAGCCCTACTTTCTGCCTTCTAGACTGCCTAGGAACTATGAGACGCATATCAGGATTCTCCAGGGAAACAGAACCATGAAGGATGAAGAGAAAGTGGGAAAGAGGCAGAGAGACAGAGAGAGAGATTTTAAGGCAATACCTTATTTGATTGTTGTATTAGTCCATTTTCATGCTGCTGATAAAGACATACCCAAGATTGGTAATTTACAAAAGAAAGAGGTTTAATGCACTTACAGTTCCACATGGATGGGGAGGCCTCACAATCATGGAGGAAGGCAAGGAGGAGCAAGTCACATCTTACGTTGATGGCAGCAGGCAAAGAGAGAGCTTGTGCAGGGAAACTCCCCATTATAAAACTGTCAGATCTTGTGATACTTATTCACTGTCACAGAAGAGCACAGGAAAGACTGTCCCCATATTTTGATCACCCCCCACCAGCACCCTCCCACAACATGTGGGAATTAAAGATGAGATTTGGGTGGGTACAAAGACAAACCATATCATTCCATCTCTGGCCCATCCCAAATCTCATGTCCTCATATTTCAAAACCAATCATGTCTTCCCAACAGTCTCCCAAAATCTTAACTCATTTCAGCATTAACTCAAAAGTCCACAGTCCAAAGTCCCAAGTCTCATATTTACTGTATTAGTCTATTTGCACTCTGCTGATAAAGACATACCTGAGACTGGGCAATTTGCAAAGAAAGAGGTTTAAGAGACTTACAGTTCTTTGTGGCTAGGGAGACCTCACAATCATGGCAAAAAGCAAAAAGAAGCAAGTCATGTCTTACCTGGATGGCAGCAGGCAAAAAGAGAGAACTTGTGAGTTTATAAACTCACCCTTATAAAACCATTGGATCTCATGAGACTTATTCACTGTCACAAGAATAGCATGGAAAAGACTTGCCTCCATGATTCCATCATCTCCCACCGGGTCCCTCCCACATGTGGGAATTCAAGATGAGATTTGGGTGGGGACACAGACAAACCATATCAATTGTGTATGCTGGCAAGTCCACAATCTGTAGGATTAGGCTGATAGGCTGGAAACCCAAGATAGCAACCCAGGGGATATTTACTTTTTGAATTAAAAGGCAGTCTGCTGGCAGAATTTCCCCTTCTTCCAGGAAGGTTAGTCTTTTTTCTATTAGGGCCATGATTAAAACATGAACTATGGCATTGGTTGCAGGGATAGCGACGGGGTTACATTTAATAAATATTTGCAAGATAAAATGCACAACTTAATGATTAGATGCATAGAGAGGGAAGGGAGAATCTAAATTGACTTCCAGGTGCTTAGCTTGGATGGCCAAATGGATTTAGGCTCTATTATTTGAAAGCAGAATATATATAGAGAAGCAACTTTGTTGAGGAAAGAGGGTGAAGAAATTTGAATTTGTATTGGAATACTGTGAGTTTGAAGAGCCACTGGACCTTCTAACAGAGATATGCAAAAGATTTTCTGAGTCTTAAGTTCAAAGAACATTTGGGAATTTAAGAACAAAATGTCAAACTCATCTGCACACAGATTGTAGTTTTCCACTAGAACTTTCAATGAAATTGGCCAAATAGAGGCTGAAGAGGAAAAGAGCAGTGTGGGTCATGGAGAAAGGAGACAGAAGTCATAAACAGGACTGTAGAGAAATAGTCACAGAAGTGAAACGGAACCAGAGTAACAAGTATCACAGGAGCCAAGGCAGAAAAAAAAAGGAGTGGGGGACCAACTAGAATAAGAAATAAGCAGTGCCAGCGCAACGAAGAGTTTAAGAAAGATAACTACCTGCAGAGGTCCACAGTATTTGGCAACAGGGAGGCCATTGGCAACCTTAGTAAAGGCAGCTACAGTGGAGTGATGGGAAGAAGGCCAGATTACTAAGGGTTGAAGAATGAGTAGGAACAGAGAGAATGGCAGCTATAACAATCCTCTGACAAAAACCCTGGCTAAGGAAAGGAGAGAGCTAGACATTTTTGGTATGGAAGGAACTCGATTATATTTATAGGCTACAGGAAAAGAACTGAATGGAAGGATGAATAGAAGTTGCAGGGCAAAGAATTCATTGTAGGGTTCCAGAGGAAATGGAAGCAAATCAGTTTAGGGGCCCAGCCCTGACTAGCTTATCTATGACTGGAGAAAAGCAGAGAATGTTGTCTGCAAAAATAAGTGCAGGCATATTTGGGGAAGCCCCAAACTGAACACTTTATGTTGATTGATAGCCTCAATGTCTTCAAAGAAATAAGAGCTGAGATTATCATCAAACTACAAGTGGGCTAGAAGTTAGTGCAGGTTTGGGGTGGCAAGTAAAGGGAAAGAGAAGACACTGACAAGGGACCCAACTCAAGACCATGAGCTAAGAGGGCATGGGTGGTTATAACTCTGTGATGTTTTACTGGCTTGGCCCATACAGCCAAAAGGAAGGGCCAGTAGACTTAAGGGTGTTGATGAAGAAGCTCTTTCAATAAACAACCATTTTAGTTCTTCAGTCTTTTTTTTTTTTTTTAACCTTAGGGTGGTGTTATAGAAAAATCTCTAAAAAACATTTCCATGTTGTATTCCCTTAAAATTCTACTGCCTGAGCCTCTTAATCTTATACTATCCTTAACTATATCAGCTTATAGTGAAAAGGAAGACTAATTAGAATTTTCCTAATGATAGAAAATTGCCCCCTCCAAATCCACAGGTCCCAAACCACTAGATAAATAACAATAGTAGCTTAGCTTTAAATAGTGCATTTCCTTCTACCAAACCCCCAGAAATATGAATACAGAATTTTAAAGATATGCATATGCACACAGGTGCATATATTTGACACAGTACAGACCTTTCATTGGAAAATAAAATACTATTCATGCTGAGTAGTTTTCATAATTGTTTTCTTTTTGTATTTGAAAGAGAAGCAAGTCTACTTCCTCTGTATTCACAGAAATGGAAATTAGTATTGAAAATAAGCAATTAAAATCCCCAAGATGATTACATTCAAAACAAAATACAATAAGTTAAAAATACCATATGGAGCGGACAAAATCTGATACGGAGCCAGGAGAAAAATAACTGTAAAGGTCCAGAATTCAAGGACAAGCTTTCCCTGCTCCTTCCCTCTCTGCAAGGTACAGGATTTCCACACATATGGTGTTAGAATCTTTCACTGTTCTACAACCCCTGGTGCAGGACCATATGTGCTGAGATCCACAAGCACAACGGGATGAGATGGGAATTATCTGCCAGTTTTTCCTTGGAGTTCCCTTGTGTTAAGAAGTTTTATACCTTGCCCCTATTGTTATAATTCATTAAATTAACTATGGAAGCTTTTAAGTATGTCATATCCCCTAATTGACCCAGCCTCATATATGACTGGTTTTTGCTCAAGCCTGTGCCAAAATCACTACTATAATCCATTTCGGCCTCAAATTTAGTATCATAGAAAATCCAGTCAGCTAATTGATGAGGCCCTAAATTATACTTTTCTCTGGCTGGCTCTGCTCTTGTTTCTAATTCAGAAATGCTGTAATTACTGACTCCTCCCAGCACCCTTCACCCATTTTGATTAGTTTTAAAAAGTTAAGAGTAGCATCTTGGTATGCCATATTCCCAGTTCTAGATATATTTTTCTCTTGTTTTATTTATTTTTTAAAAAACTGGCAAGGATTCATAAGATGTTAGAGGTAGCTCCTGGAGTATTACTATATTTGGCCAGCTTTAGGAGGAGTTGACATCTAGGGCAAAATTTGTCTCTCTTGGCACTATTGACATTTTTGGGTCAGATAATTATATGTTGGGGGGGTGGTCCTGTGCATTGTACAATGTTTACCAGCATTTCTTGCCTCTATCTGCTTGATGCCAGCAACCACCCCACTGAAGTTGCAATAATCAAGTGTCCTCAGAAATTGTCAAATATCCCCTGGGTGACAAAAATCATCTCTGGTTTAAAACCACTGATCTGGGGAATCTTTGGGAACCTTGCAATATACACCCACACCAATGGAATCATTCCTCTATGAAGAGCAAATAGTATAGGAGGAGAAAAGCATTAATCCTTATTGTAGTATTTTACGAGTAAGTGTAAAAAGACTAACAAATCCTGAGAAAGTATGTGTGTGAGAGAGAGAGAGTTTGGAGAAGTTTGAGAATTTCGGAAGTTAGAAACTAAAGGAAACTGAAGGAAAACGTGTCCCTGAGTAGAAATAAGGAACCTATAGGGGCAGCTGAGGATGTGGCAAACAGAATTCTCTGTCCAGATTTTTCTCAGTTCTGTCTCAGTAAAAATTGATTGTAACTTATTTCTCCTCTCATCACCCACACCTAATCCATTACCAGGTCCTATCGACTTGATCTCTCAGATATTTCTTACCCCACCCACTGGTTTCCATAGCCACTACCCCCTCACTAGTCCACATTATCATCATCTATTGTCTAGACAATTCCAATACCTCCTAACTATCCCTTGGATTCCAACCTGGCCCCACTCCAATTTCTTCTGGATGCTGCAGTCAACATGATATTTTCAAAAACTCAAATCCAGTCAGGGCTCACCAATTTGCTTTATACCCCTTAGTGCATCCTCTTGCTCTTATAAACAAAACTTTGTGTGGCCAACAAGTCCCTGCACAGTCTCCTACTGAATTCCTCCAGCCTCACGTCCTAACATATTCCCATTTCACTCACTATGTGCCCTCTTTTCTTACGTGTTTGCACATTCAATTTCCTCTGTCTTGAATGCACTTACCTCTCCTTTTCTAACTCATCCTTCAGATATGAGTTGTAACTTTGCAGAAATTTCATTAATTTTCCACTCCTCCCATCAGAATGCTTGCTCCCTGAGAGCAGGAAGAGATCTGGTCCATCTGGGTCCAGCTTGTATCCTTGTATCCCCAGAGACCAGCAGCACAATGCCAGCATATAGTAGGTGTCCAATAAATATTTGTTTCATCACTGAATGAAGAAGTACATAATGAATTCTGTTGCAGAGAAATCTATGAAAAGATTTGATGGGGCTGTATTTTCTTAATGTATCATCCTATTCTATAAATATACAAATGTTACCCATTCAGGCTGATTGCATCATTGCATCATTTCATGTGGCAACTAGGCTATCAGATTTTGGTGAAAAGCACTGTCCTAAATATCTTTGATTTTCTCCAGGGACCTCAGTAGTTGCCAAAAGCTGGCTAAATGCCTATGAAAACAATGAAAAAAAAAAAACACCACAAATGACTAAATGAATGAATAAATAAAAATTCTATACTATAATTTCCGTAAAGATGGGACCAATCTAAATATTCTTTTATATCTTAGCACTAGAGATTTCTGAAGTCTTTTTAACATGAATCTAGTAAGTGTTTGTATTTCCTTGTATTCTCCCTTATTGTTCTTATCTCAGAGTTGTTCCTAAACAAATTGGCTTCAAGGTAAGGAGAAACTAGCTGAGACTTGAATAAGCTGCTAAACTATGGAGAAGTTATTGAAAAGCTGCTCTGATTGGTACAATTTTGAAGTACTTGACAGACCTTATTTTCTGATCAATGGAAATTTCACCGTTGCCCTGGTGTGCCCAATGTAATCAGAATGGTTCTATAGCCTTAGACATCCACCTGAAAAGAAAAATGGAAGTTCTAGGATGGCCTGAAGATGAAGGTGGCCCATGGGAAAAAAAAATAGTAAATACAATGGAGTTTAGGCTGTAGTCCAGGGGAACATTTTTTGTTTGATCCTTGTGTTTCATGATACAAATGATAATAATAATAATAATAACGATGATGACAATTGATATTTTTGTTAAGTAAGTGCTAGACCTGGCAGCTGGCCATTTTTATATACATTATCTTAGTTCTTATGACTATTCTGTAAGATATAATTGTTAAGGGTCAGGAAATTATGCTGAAAAAAAATTATTCTTCCAGATTCGTGCTCTATTTCTGTGTCTCTACATTGGAGAAGGAGAGAGAAGAGAAGATGTTCACAGAGGCAGAATTGCCATTTTATGCAGTTTTTTTTTTTATATATTACACTGAAAACTATAGTTCACAACTATAGGTCACCATGTTTAGGCTCAACCATAGCCAGTATTTCTTGACAGTGTATGTGCAAGTTAATACTAACTTTGCCCGAATTCGAAAAGCATTTTACTTTTATATATCAATTTTATATGCATTTCTCATTTGATCCTTAAACAGTCTTCTCGAGAATTTTATCCCTATTTTACAAATGAGGATGCTAATACTCAATCCAAGGTCTGTAGCCAGCCAATAGTTCTGCCAGAACTTCAACAAAAGTCTTAGAAATGTGAGTTCAATGCTGAAGACAAGTCAAGACTGAGGCAGGAAAAGTCATTTGTTAGCATTAGTTGTTTTCCAAAAAAGCTTTAGACTCACAGCAGAAATTTCAAAATTAGTTGAGTTGAGCAAGTGAAGAATCTGGGGAAATGGCTTGGAGACTTATCCTAGGAGGATGAGGATTGAAGTGGAAAGTCAGACAAAAGTGTAATGATGTTTGTATGTAAAAGGGATAAACACAGGATGACCTAACACTAAATTTCTTTTGCCAATTGTATTAATTCAACAGTTTTTAAAATAGAACACTGCCTATTATAGTAATAGCTACAGGTCTTAAAACATTCCAGGTATAATTCTAAACACAAAGTAAATATTAACTTCTTTAATCCTCTCGACAATTGTATAATGTTGTTTGCTGTGGTGGTTAGGAGCAGGACTCTGAAGCAGTATTGCTTGGGTATAAGCCCTGACTCTGCCTCTTATGAACCATGTAACCTTGGAAAAGTTACTAACCAACTCAGTTCCTTGATTTCCATATCTTTAAAATGGGAGTAATAATAGAAACAACCTCAGAGGGTTGCTTTGAGCTATAAATGAGGAAATATATGTAAAAGGGCTTAGAATAGTGTCTGACACAAGCTAAGCACTATGTAAGTATTTGCTTTTATTACTTTATTTATCCCCCTTTACAGATGAAGAAATAGAAGCATAGAGAAGTAATTGGCTCAAGGCCACGCTGCTAGTAAGTACTAGAGCTGGCACTTGAACCCAGGCATACAGCTCCAGGAACCACATTCTGAACCAGAATTCTCTACAAGGTCCCATGCTATAGCAGTACCCAGGAATGTGGTTAGACTTCTAGAAGACTAAGATTCAGTTTCCTCCCTGGGACAGCTGTGATAGGCAGAATAATGGCCCTCCAAGGATACATGACTCTTAATCCCTGGAACCTGCGAATATGGCATATTACATGATGAGGGGGAATTAAGGTTGTGAGTAGAATTAAGGTTGCTGATCAGCTGACTTTATAATAAGGATATTATCTTGAGTTGCCCTGGTGTGCCCAATGTAATCAGAACAGTCCTAAAATGTGAAACAGCAAGGCAGAACTGTCAATGTCAGAAAGATATGATGTGACCGAGCCTCAACCAGTTGTTATTGGCCTTGAAGTTAAAGGAAGGGGCCACCAGCCAGTGCTCCAGAAGCTGGCAACCTTTAGAAGCTGAAAAAGGAAAGAAAATAGACTGTCTTCTATAGCCTGCAGAAAGGAACCCAGCCCTGCCAACACCATGATTTTAGCCCAGCGAGACCCATTGAAACTTCTGACCTCCAGAATCATAAGGTAAAAAAACTGTTGTTTTATGCCACTATATTTGTAGTAATTTGTTATGGCAACCATGGGAAACGAATAGAGGAGCCTATAGCATGGTTAGGGAGGAAAAAGGACAGAGACTCTACTGCATATTGAAGACCAACCCCTACCACCTCATGGTAGGGAGGATGGAAATAGAGTTTAGCAAACAAATCTAAGAGGTGTATTTTAGTGTGTAGGTTTTTTTTTTAATTTTGTATTTTGTAGTCTAATAGGCAATTAATTGTTTCTGACTAAAACTGATCATTGGACCTCAGTTACAGTAGCACACATTGCCATCTGTAAATAATTTTCTCTTTCACTACCACATTTCATCCCTGTGGTACTAGGTCATCAGGATAGGTGGTAGTATCTGATACACTGTGGATGAGTAAGAGATGTGCAGGATTTAGAGGTTAATAGACCCAGGTTCAAGTTTTCTCTTCACTCATGGTCGCTGATGTTGGGCATGTGATAGAATCTCTCTGAGCTACAGTTTCTTCATCAGTAACATAATAATGGTGCTGCCCCTTCATGAGGATTAAAGGGGATGCCACTCTGAGGGTCCCTGCCACTCAGTAAGGTATTCTGTGAGAGTTATTTTTTTCTGTTTACATCTTACAGATAGGGAAGCTAAGGCCAAAGAAGAAAACAACTTAAGAGAAGTAGTTAATTAGTAGGTGGCAGAGTCAGGACTTAAGCTATGTTTTCAAAATCCTATTAGAAAGTTGCTTCCATTATGTCTTGTTGTTTTCCTTAGATGACTTTTGAAAATGCATTGCTATATTCAGTAACTTGCTAAACCAATATGATTGCATTAATCAATTTATTTATTATTTATACTTTTCCTGTTTCCAACAAGAATTGGAAATAACTTGATCAAATTTAATGCCCGAAGAAGTTACCTTCGTCAGCCTCTTTAGCAGTGCTCCCAGTAGGCACACTGTCCCGGGAAGGAGCAAAGCAGGACTGTTATCTGATAGAATATTCTAGATCCAAAAGGCTGCTGCTGGTTAAGCTGGCCACATAACCCAGGGGCAAATTCACAGATTCTCTGACTTCACTATCCAACATTTATGCTATTTGCTCATGGAACGTATTCTGGAGACTATGCCAGCAGAAATCTGCTAAGGAGAGCTATCTATTCTCATAATTCAAGATAAGTTCCAAAGTGGGACATGAGCAGGGTCACAATTAGAAGGATATCAATTAACAGTAGATAGCAAAACTAGCTACCCACATCAAGAAATGTGTTTTGAAAAACATCTTGTGGGTCACTCTTACCTTCTGTTAAGTTTAATAATAGCTAAGCATTCACAAGAACTGAAAAACTAAGTAAGTCAATAGGTTACCAAGCTTCTCCTCAGAATAAATTCAAATGGACTAGGTCCTTCTGTTGGCCAGATTAAGGAACTGGGGTTTAGAAAACAAGTTTGATTCCCATAGTATAACCATAAGCCTTTTTAGTTCAGATTGTAGCCTGAAGTGGTTTGAAGTGGATATGTAAACATATGCCTGCTGAACTATATATACTTTATATACAATTTTATATTTTATAATAAAATACACTTATTAAAAACTTTTTGTTTAGCTTTTAATAAATGTGTTTTGAATAGTAGCCACTGTGCAAGATACAAATCAGTGCCTGACCTTATGGGTCCACTGTAGATATGTGCCGCTTCCATGCATCATTATAATGAAGGCAAGAAATCATAAGTATATTAAGAGTGTTAAAGGAAAAGCATATGGGAGTTCAAGGATATAGCACATTGAGTTGGCAAAATGAGGAAAGGCATTTTGGAAGAGCTGTTTTGATGTAAGCTTTGAGAAATAAATAAGAGTTACATTTGAGGTGATAGGATAGAGGGAGAGCCAAGTATGAAAGTGTGTTGTGTGAGTAGGGCATATGCATACGAATGAATGAATAGGGTGGGGCTCTTTAAGTGGGAAGAACATGGAAGATATATTAATTTGTTTATTCAATACCAAAATATTTATGAAGTAGCTCCTGTGTGCTATGTTCATTTTGGGTGAAGAGAGATGAATAATATAGATAGGATCTCTACCTCACAGCAGGTTGTAAAAGTTGTCCATGGATACAGTGCATTAAAGGAAAAAAGTGATAGAAGATATCAGCACCAGAAGAGCATGAGCAGACTCTTGGAATAAAATAAGCATTTTTATTTATTTCGCTATATGAAGAGGCTGTATTTATGGTTGACTGTTCAAAGTAAATGTATCTCTTGCGGATAGATTCCATTACTACAGACAGGTCTGTAGTTTGTTTAGTGTTCTTGGAAAGAACCAGATGACATTTTTCACTACCTACCCCCATCTTTTTTTCTTCTAATACAAAAGGGACATTAAAAAGCCCTCAATAATTGCTGGTATAAAGCCTTTCTTTTATGAAAACAATAAAAATATAAGGAAAACAATAGAAGTATCTACTATTCAATATTGAGTTTATTACGTGCTTTGTATATATACTTGCAACAATATACAATAACTACCACTGTTATCATGCCCATTTTACAGATAAAGAAATTAAGGTGTTGAGGGATTAGGTGACTCACCCAAGATTAGTGATTTTATAGCTATTTAGCAATAGAACTGAGACAAACTGAGGTGGAACAGCTCCAGAGTCCCTGTTCTTAACTAGCCTAGGCTACTTCTAATATCATGTTATGCTAAGAAGTTCCCTGGATGAGCTAAAAATTGAGACGATGTTAGTGCTTTGGGCTCTCTTTACCTAACATTTCTCTTGAAATTCTCTTAAGTGGTAACATTTACTTTTGGATGCATTCCAGGGGCCTCCATATATTTGTGCAAGAATGCGTCATCCGCATCTGAAGATAAGAGAAGTTGCTCTTTACACCATTGCAAGGATTCCAAATTTAGTGAGTGGTGCTTGGCCATCTAGGGCTTTGTGATTCCTTTATGGGAGTGCAGCAGGTCAAACTTCCATAACCAAAGAGGGCCCATACAATCCAAAAGCGTACACTCAGCCCTTCCATGGCAGGCAAATCAAAATCCCCTGCTGAGTTTAACATTCTTGCTTTGTTCTCTAATCAGCAAAAATTCTTTTCCCCCCAAGTCAGTATTTGTTCATGCGTTTCCAGAGGCCTGGGAGGAAGGATATTATGCAGAGAACACACCCAAGCATATAACTGGATAGATTAAAAGATCCAGATGGACACCCAATGTACTCACATAAATACATAAAAAGCCAAACTAGAGCACTAAGTGGTGGCACTTATTGTAAAATGGTACGGAATAATGCCATTTCTTCTATTTCTAAACCAATTTAGATTTCAGGGCTCATTTGCAGCACTGGTTCTATAGCCATTGGTAACCCGAGGGACTTTTGCATACTCTTCTTCACATATATTAGTCTTTTTTCCTGCTCTTTTTAAAGGCATAAAACTTTTTAATGAACTTATTCTCACATCTTTCCAATGTGGAGCCACCAATTCTTGAGCCCCTCATTGCAAAGCCAGGGGAAACAGAAAAGCCCCAAAGTGATTCTCATCTATTTTGAAAGCTGACCTTGGGGCATGTGTTCATATGAACACCTGGAGGCATTTGGACATTGTTACCCTTACTCACAGAAACCACCTCACAGGTCAAGACAAACATCAAAAGTAATGAAAAAAAAATAAGGCAGCAGCTCAAGTGTTTATTGACTACCAGCTGGGAGCCAGGTATCTCTGCATAAGGTAATGATGATTTTGGGAAGCCTTTGATTTGTGTTCTTTTCACCAAATTAGGGTATTTGAAAATATCACAAATAATTATTTCATCAATGAACCAAAGATGTTAATTCAGTGCCAGGTCTCATTATGAACTAAGACAAAAGATTTGGAGATTTATCCTGAACCTTCAGACACGGGATCTCCATGCTTGCACAGAGGCTTGTCTGGGACAGTTACTCTAATACATGACCCAGAAGCAATAAGGAGATTTTACATAGGAATGTATTTGTAAATATTTTTATAATTTAAAGTATTTTTTTCAGAGTTATTTTGGCAGGAAATCACTATATGCTAAAGTATTCCACATTATGGAAGGTAGAATGGGGACACTGGGAACACCATTGTTTCCATCATCGAGTGGAAAAATGAGAATTCTCAACACTCCAAGTTGAATAGGAATGTAATGCTATAGCTGGAATGTTTTTTTAAAGTGGCTGACATGATTAGAGTATGGAAACTAATACATTAAGGAAACTCCAATAGTCCAATTTGTAGACACAGATGCCTTGATATCCCCATAGAGTATCTTGCATTGTAGGCACTGAATATAGGCTTTTGGAATGATGATTGAATTAAAGTCAAACAACAAAACAAAGACTGACAAAAATCCACACATTTCCAAGCACACTGGGAACCATTTGGATGTGCAAATAGGCTATAATATGAGCAGGTATCAGTTCTCACGTAGCAGAGAGGAGAGAATCAGACTTGACCAGGAAGTCTGGCAATCCGACTTGACCGGGAAGCACATTACATTCGGTAATGTGCCAAGGTAACCTAGCTTTGTTACCCGAGATGAGACCTTTAGCTATGCTAGTGTCCTCGTCTGTAAATGGGTGTCACTTCTTTCAAGCAACAACGGCTTAAAGAGTTGTTGAGGTTTTGAAATTATGTGTGTCATAATTTGTTATTTTTTTGGGGGTCCTAAACAAATATAATGGATGTGTTGATGGTTAAACAAGTGTTTATTTAAAAATATTCCCATGGAACTCTATTCTTTTGAGACAAGATTTAAAAATTAAGGCTATGGGAGGAATGGGGAGGAGCTACACTAGGAGTCAGCGTCTCCAAGTCTCCAATTTTTATCTAGAAGAGATTTGTTTCATATATTTTATATATGCTGCACTTTCACATAGATTTCAGCTAAAAAAATAGTTCTACTGATTAAAAAATATTGAAGACCACTGAATTAATCCTTCTTATTTGGGTTTGGAACCATGAAAATAAGAAACAACCCAAATGTCCATGAAGAAAAGAAAGGATATGCAATGTATAGTATAATCATGTAATAGAATACTACTGAGCATTGAAAAGGAATGAACTACTCATACATGCCGCAATATAGATTCAAAACATTATGTTGAGCTAAAAATAAAAGTCACAAAATAGTACACACAATTTCATTTATATAATGCTAATTATACATTTAGGCATCTCGCTCTAAAGTGCTATTGACCTAAAAGAAGTACAAGAGAACTTTTCTGGAATGATAGAAATGTTATATATCTTGATCTGGCAATTGATTATTAAGATATTTCAAAATGTTCTTGAGCTCTACACTTAATATTTGTGCAATTCACTCTATATAATTACTACCATGATTTGAAAAAGTAGGCTCAACTTATTGGTTTTCTAGTCATCGTATAGAAAATTAATGGAATCAGTTAAGTTCCAGAGAGATACAGAGGGAAACAGTAAAAATGTATCCATCTCTCTCTATGATGAAGTCTATCTCCCCACTTCTAACGCCCTAAACACATACACATAGACACACACAAAATGTACACATCCATACCCACACTTCTTCATTAAGCCTATTTGCTTTCTTGTCCCCTTCCTCTTCTCCGTTTTTGTTCTTTCCAGACTACTAGACTGCTGGATGTTATAAAACTCATTGAATAACACCAATACTTATTTTCAAAGTGATTTTGTGTTTTCCTATCCCATAAGAATCTCTGGTGGATAGAAAGATGCATCAGCATGCAAAACATTCTAGTCCCCAAAACATATTTTCCTAGAAAATTATTTTACTTATAACTTTGATATAGAAATCTATTTATAAACACTCAGAAATGCTTATATATAAAATAATAGTTAACATGTATGGAGCATTTACTATGGGCCAAGTACTAGTCTAAGTAATTTGTATTGATTAACTACTTAATTTTTCCAAGAAAGTTTTAAGGCAAATGTAGATGAGAAACTGAGCCACAAAGAGATTAAGGCGAAACTGAGCCACAAAGAGATTAAGTAACTCACCGAAGGCAGTAGGTGGGGAGCTTCAGTATGAACCCAGGCAGCCTGGCCCCCCACTCAACCACCATGTGTGCAGACAACTATCTCTAAGCAAACAGTGTATTCACTTGCAGCTCTAAGTGCCCTCTGAGAACCTTAGCTTGCAACTGGATATTCTTACTATTGTGTCCTTTCTGGTGACTTTTTTTCAAAAACTTTTCAAACCTATAGTCTCAACTGAATTGGTGTTCTCAGGTGATACTATCATATAAGAGACCAGTAAATTTTCCTGAAAGGCAATGCAGTGATCAACAACAAAATAGAAGGCATTCCTGTGCCTGGACAGGCTGATAGACATAACACCAGTGTTAGTTTAAGCTTCTGAGCAAAGCAAAGGAACCATGACTCCTTAACCAGCTTTGTAGTGCTGAGCCCAGTGTGAGGCACAGAAGGTCAGGTGTTTGATCAATGTGTGATATGTAGAGATCTAAATCACAGCAACTATCTTTATGCCTTGTATGAGATTCCTAGGGTTGTTGTAACAAAGTACTGTGCTACAAACTGGGTGACTCAAAACAACAGTAAGCTATTGTTTTACTGTTCTGAATGAAAGAAGTCTGAAATTAAGGTATCAGGCAGGAGAATAACCTAAGTCTCTAAGGGAGGATCCTTCACTGTATTTTATAAAAATTTTATCTTCAATTGACAATAATTGTATAGATTTATGGGGAACAATATGATGCTTTGATATAGATTTCCATTGTAGAATGATAAAATTGAGCTAATTAACATAGCCATCACCTTAGATACTTACTATTTTTTGTGATGAGAACAATTTAAAATCTATTCCTTTACCAATTCTGAAATATGCCATACATTATTATTAATTATAGTCACCATTCTGTGTAATAGATGGCTAACATTTATTCCCTCTGTCTAACTGAAAATTTTACCCTTTGATCAACATCTCCCCTTTCTCCATCTCTACCTCACCTCCCTAGCCTCTGGTCACCACCATTCTACTCTCTAATTCTATGAGTTCAATTGTTTTAGACTCCACATATAAGTAAGATCATGTGGTATTGGTTTTTCCACACCTGGCTTATTTCACTAGCAGGTTCATCCATTTGTGGCAAATAACAGAATTTTCTTCCTTGTAAAAGGCTGTATTGTATTCCATTGTATATGGAAGCAACCTAAGTGTCCATTGACTAATGAATGGATAAAGGAAATATGTTCTGTGTACACAATGGGATATCCTTCCTTGTCTCTTCAAGTTTCCGGTAGCCCCAAGAGTCACTTGTTTTGCAGCTGCATCGCTTCAGTCTCTGCTTCTGCTGTCATATGGTGCTGTCCCTGTGCATCTGTGTCTTTCCATCTTACGAGGACACGAGACACTTTAGATTAAAAGCTTACCTCAATAAACTTACCTTAACTTGATTATATCTGAAAACGCCTATTTCTTTCTTTCTTTCTTTTTTTTTTTTTTTTTTTTTTTTTTTTGAGAAGGAGTTTCACTCTTGTTGTCCAGGCTGGAGTGCAGTGGCATGATCTCAACTCACTGCAACCTCTGCCTCCCAGGTTCAAGTGATTCTCCTGCCTCAGCCTCCAGAGTAGCTGGGACTACCGGCACTGCCACCACACCCGGCTAATTTTTGTATTTTTATTAGAGATGGGGTTTCACCATGTTGGCCAAGATGTTCTCGGTCTCCTGACCTTGTGATCAGCCCGCCTTGGCCTCCCAAAGTGCTGGGATTACAGGCATGAGCCACCACACCCAGTCACACAGGCCTATTTCTAAATAAGGTCGTATTCACGGGTACTGGGGATTAGGACTTCCACATTGCTTTCTGAGGGACACAATTCAACTCTTAACAAACCTGAACCACTGCAGTCTTACAGTTTTCCCACATACCATTCCTTGGTTATAGTTGCTTTCCCCCAAATTCCATCTTCATCCTTCCTCTCCCAAAGCTCTAATTTGCAAAGGCATCTGAGCCATCCCCAGCAAACCCAGTTTTCTCACTGACACACTGTCATTACTTCACCTCTCTCCTCAGTAGATTAGTCATCTCTGGAAAAAGACTTTAAAAATTAGTTCTCTCTCTTTGCCCTGAAACCAAGTTCATTTTGCTCTCAAAACTCCAGGCTAAACAGGACCTTTGAGATAAATTTTGCATTAGTTTATTTCTACAAATGAATATTCCATAACACAGTATTTAATGTCACTGGCAGCCTCTTACTCATGCAGTTGCCAACAAATTCCCACCAAGTTGATGTCAGAATGTGAAATTAGTGACTAATAAAATGAAACAGACAAAAGGAGAATGCTGAGTTATAGAAGGGATAAGCAGGATATATGAATATCATTAGCTGTTCCTTAAAAAACATTTATGTGATTACATGAATGTGAAAATGCAATGCAGTATTTTAGAATTTCACCAGTCAATGGACTGCTCTGAAACAGATGGACTGTGTGACTGATGATTCAATAATTGCACTCATTAAAAATGTTCATGCTTTTAATTTCTTCACAGCCTTCATTCCCCCAACCCATTCTGTGAAGAGCTGAGGAATGAAATGGTTTTGCCATTGTCAGCAGATAGATAATAATTGAATTTGCTTTGATTTCCTGGGGTGCCTCTGTCCCACCTCTGGGTTCCTGATTGACAGCTCATAAGCCCAGTAAAATATTGGAACCAACCCTAGCTGTCTCAAAGGCAAGAGATATCAGGCGATCATCTTCCGACTGCCTTTGTTATCTCACACAATATCCTACCTCACACATAGATAGAGTGTGGGTTTGTGTCTCCCCATGTTTCTACACCACAAATCTCAGGCATGGAAAATTGAACTGACAGCTTTGAATTCAAGTTCCCTACTTACAGCCAAGAATAAATCAGAGTGTGAATGGGAGGTAGGCGGTGGGTGGGAGGAGTCAACAGCTGCAGCAGTGATGTCAAGATGGGTAACAGAACTCAAATTGAATACCTATGGTTCTTGCCATGTGCCTGTAGAAACCACAACAGCTGTAGAGTGATACAATGGTTTAGAAAGGGCTTAGGACTGGCTGAACTAGCTCAGTAAGAATAAAACTTTTTTTCTCATTGTATTCATTTATCTGTTGCATTCATTCATTAGTCAAAAAGAGCATTGTCCATTAGCAAGAGATTCTGGTCTGACTCATACCACTAACCAGCTGCATATCCTTTACTTCGCTGGCTTCGTTATGCTCAGGCCCCAGCTCTAAAGCTCTAAAGCTCTATGATTATATAAAATATTGGCTGCTTACTCATTGGAAGGTGCAGGTGGCAAAGAAACACTGGCTACCATACTAGTCCTTCTTCAGAAGCCCACATTCTCACTAGGGAGATACGGCATAGTTGCATACACAGTAGAATAACATCCTAGAAACCAGCTGAACTCCCTTACCCAAAGGTGTGACAATGAATGTGTTGATTTCAGGGAAAAGAGATAAAGACCTTGGGGTCAGGGAGGTTTTAGAGTAATGCTCTTTGAAGCAGGGATAGCATTTTGAGAGATAGGGAAGAGGAAAGGGGGCATACTTGGGACAATAGTTTGAATAAATGTTCAGGATTTGGGATGAGTCAGATATCTTAGGATAGATTAATGAGTGGGCAGGTTGACTGTTGCAAAAGTTTCGTGGGGCTAATAGGGCTTGTTATAGAGAAATACCAAGCCCCCAATATAAGAGAGAACTCTAAGCCTCTTCCCCAACTTCCTTAAAATCTCTATTCAGGATTGAAAGGGATTGAGTTCACATAAAGAAAAGTCTTAAATGCCACATAAAAGATTAGAGTCTGTAAGCAAAAGTTGTCATTGAAAGCTTGTGAGAGGAGAGTAACATATGATTAGGGGAAGCATGGGAAGTTTCAGGACAGAGTAGCCTGCAGGATGGATCACAGGAGGTTGGACTAAAGACATAGAGCTTACCTCGGGAAGTCAGTATTATTCTAAGTGAAGTAACTCAGGAATGGAAAACCAAACATTTTATGTTCTCGCTCATAAGTAGAAGCTAAACTATGAGGATGAAAAAGCATAATAATGATACAATGGACTTTGGGGACTCTTGGGGAAAGGGTGGGAAGGGGGTGAAGGATAAAAGACTATAAATTGAGCTCAGTGTATACTGCTTGAATGATGAGTGCACCAAAATCTCACAAATCACCACTAAAGAACTTACTCATGTAACCAAGCACCACCTGTTCCCCATAAACCTATGGAAATAATTTTTTAAAAAAAGAATGGAATCCATAGCCAAATAAATTTACACATGAATAGAATAAAGGTTTTGGGATGATCCTTAGTTTAAAAAAAAAGTCAGGTATGATAAGGACTATAAAAAGAGCAGGGCAGAGGAGAAAGAAATGAATTTGATTCTCCAACAACATTCTCCTATTTGCAACCTTTGCTTTCCCTTTTATATCAAGATTCAAATTTGTCATTATGTGCTCAGTGTCAGTTTACCTTTCTAGACTATCAACTCCCAGAAGGGCACTATTATGTCTGTGTTTTTGGAGATTTTTATCTCCAGTGCCCAGCATGGTGTTTGGCCCAGAGGAAATATTCAAAACATTTGGGGAATAAAGAAATGCAGGTAGAAATGAGCAACAAAATCCCATGAGTCAAAGAATTTTTAACTTGGTAAATGGGAACATGATGACAGGAACAGAAAGAGGTAGAAATAGCAATGTTGGAAGAAAAACGATGCTGGAGTTGAATTTGAAGTGATGTCAGGATATCCATGTGGAAATGTTCAGAAGGTCAGTGGAAATATTGGATTGTTTGCTGAAAAACTGCCAGTGTGTCCTCCACTAATACAGAAAAATTGAGCCGGTTGGCTGAAGTCCTTTGATTTCCAAATTCCATTCAGCAGAGAATACATCTAAGGTCATGGACGTCAGTGTTTTTAATGTACAATAACGAAGAGTCACAGTTACCTTTTTTTCTCCCGATCCTATGTCAGAAATTTAATACGTACTTTCATGCCATTTTTACTTTTAATAGAGACTTTTTGGTAAATTAAAATTTGGGTTTTTCTTTTTAATATATGAAGCTATATCTGGAAAGTCCATTGTAGCAGAAAGTGAAAGAAAATGTATTAAGTTAGAGAATACTTTGTATTTACTAGATATATTAACATCTCCCTTTTTTGGGGGTAGTTTTGTGTCTACCTTTGGATTCCACAAAGAAGATTAATGGTGAGAGAACTGGTATATTTTTTAGATATAGTTTAGTAAACTTTGATGTCACATTGACCTAAACTTGAATTCTGGGTTTCACTACTTCCTACCAAGTTACTTAACCATCCTGGACCTTAGTTTTCTCATCTGTAAACTGGAGTTTCTATTGCCTACCTAACAGATTTTGTGAATTGTAAATACACATTGCTTTGGGTTGGGAGTAGTAGCCCCACACAAAGACTTGTCCACATGTCAGAACCTGGAAATGTGACCTTATTTGGAAAATAAGGTCTTGCAGATGTAAGAATCTCAAAATGAGATTATCCTGATCTATCTGGGTGGGCCATACATCCAGTGACAAGTGTTCTTGTTGACACATGGACACAGAGAGTAGAGGAGAAGGTCATGTGAAGACAGAGGCAGAGATTGGAGAGATTAGGGAGACTGGATTGATGCAGCTGCAGGAAATGCTGACAACCACATGAAGCTGGAAGAAACAAGGAAGGCTTTTCCTCTAGAGCCTCCAGAGGAAGTGCCGTGCTGCCAACACTTTGATTTCGGACTCTGGCCTCCAGATCTGTGAGAGAATAAATGTCTGTTGTTTTAAGCCACTGGTTTGTGGCATTCCCTAGGAAATAAATACACACACTTAACTAGTCACTCAGTAAATTCCAGTACTAGCCTCTCATTCTTATTTAAACCACAACATTCCAAGCCCTCTTGTATGAAAATAAAATAAAATGATGGTTAGAAGCATTCCAGTAGAGTAGAGGAAGAGGCCACATAAGAATGTTTGTGCGTGATACCGGTAACATGAGAAAGTACTTGTGAGACATACGGGGTGCACAAAGAAGAGAGCAATACCAGAGAAAAGAAGATAATGAAAGGGTAAAGCAGAAATCAGAGTATGAAAGAAGGAAAAGCAATGTCACCTCCACCCCAACCCCTGTCCTCCCTGTCTCTTAGGGTCCTTCCTTGGTTGTCACACAATGGAAACTGGAAGGAAATGAGAGAAGTATTAAGGAAAGGAGAACCACAGATATTTCAAACTTGCCCTCATAACATGTCAGAGCTGCTATGCCATTAATCTTCTCAGGGTGGAGAAACTGAGATATGGGGCCATTGTCAAGGACACTTTCATTAGGACCAAGCTCTGTTGGCTTCTAACCTTCAATTCTCAAGATTGTGCAGTTTCTGCTGAAGATCCAACATCTATCACTCATTCTTTCCTCTTTTGCTCGGCTGTCAAATGGAAACTTAACAGAAGGATTAGGTATAATATAAGATACTGCAATAATCACAGCAGTTGCAATCCCTGCCACAGTACAACATTTTTTTTAGTACTTTAGTGATTTGTCATTTCCAAAGAGCATTTATTTAGCAGTAATTTTCTATGTATCAGTGGCCCACATGAAAAAATAAAAATAAAACAAATTGAGGTATAAGACACTTTAAAATATTATTATAAATATTAAAATGCTATGGGGGCATGGTGAGAATGGAAAGAATAAGCTCTACCTGCAGTCCAAACAAATGTATTAATAGAACTCAAATAATGGAGTCTATCAAATACCAAGTGATTGCAGATATTTCTATAATTTCTCCAGCAAACAGTATCTTCTCAGGTCCTTGACAATCACAGACTCTGTCAGTGTCTTGTCCCCCGAGTTTGAGAAGTGGTTCAAATGGGTCAGGACATTTCTATAGAGTCCCAAGAGAAAGAGAATAGTCTGTTGCCAGGTGGTCAATAGTCATCTTGATAAGGTGATACGAAAAGCTGCTACATATATAACGTTGAGTCTTGTTGTTTTGTTTTGTTTGTTTGCTGTTGTAGTCACACTTGGTGACCCAAAAAGTATCTTCTTCCCCCTACACCGCTTGTCCACTGCAGGGAAAAAAAAAGAGACTAGCATTGTGTTTCTGAAGATACTGTAAAGTGTTTAAGCAGAAAACAGTCAGACCTCAGAAGCCTTTAGTGTAGATTTTGTGTCCAGCCTGCTTTTGAATGGACTCATGGATTTCTGCAGTGGCCATGGTAGCCTTGGGCCCAGGACTCTCTCCAATGTCTTGGGACATGTAAGCCCCTGGGGCTTTTCTACAATCTTAACTCAGAGGGAGAAATGTTTTAAAAAAAGACTCTTCTGACCTATCTTGGCAAATGGGAAGCTGAGAACAATCAAGAACTGTGAAATATCCCATGTTGTTGTGAAACAAAATTCTTAGTTTTAATATTGGCCTCAAAGGCAGAAGTAAATGAACATTTGTCTAGTATTGTTCCATAGACTGCTATTTAGTTATACCAGATTCTGTTTGTGAGAAATTTTCAAATAAATTGACTCACTGTTCCCCAGTGGAATAGATCTCCTGTACAGCAGTCTTCCCATCCCACAATATTACAAGGAAGGTGCTGCAAGCACCACCCTCTTCCTGACATTCTGGTGATGAGAGTTAATGACCGCTTATGTGGGACACATGAAATAACAGAGGTTAAAAGTTATCAAAGCATGCCATGCATCTGAACAGATTATGGGAGCTTTGGCAGAGGATGACAGCCCTGATACTCTCCCAGTCACTAGACAAGTGAGCTGTGTCCCTGTGTCAGGATGGGAAAGGCAGATGTCCCCAAGGGTGTGATAGATTAAAGTGGTCCAAGTCACCCTGCTCTTGTTAAAGTGTTTTTCCTAAAAACTTTAAAACATTAAAAAAAAAAAAAAACAAAGAAAAGGAAAAGAAAAGAAAGCGTATATTTCCATGAAAGAGAGAAAGAGCTGAGTGACCTATTTTACCACTAATGTTTCTCCCATGCAAGAGTCCCTATGCTTCCTTTGAAGATCCATGGAGGGTTTGTAGGAGCCCATGTCCCCCCAGACATTGTGGGAAAAGTTCTGTGCATTTTTTTCATAAGACTATTTATAAACTTATTACCACAAAGAGTTGAAGAAGCACTTGGATGGAAGGGATTCATTATCTCTACTCTCTGAGCTGCATTTATTAACACTGGGCCCAAGAGGGATAACTTAGTTCTGTGGCTCAATGTAGAAGTGAAAATGAAATCAGGAATCTCTAGACCAGTAGTCTCAAACCTATTTGGCACCAGGGACCAGTTTCATGGAAGACAATTTTTCTACGGACATTGTGGGTGGGTGGTGGGAGGGGGATCGTTTTAGGATAAAACTGTCCCACCTCAGATCATCAGGCATTAGATTCTCATAAGGAGCATACAAGCTTAGATCCCTCGCATGTGCAGTTCACAATAGGGTTCACACTCCTATGAGAATCTACTGCCACAGCTGATCTCACAGGAGGCAGAGCTCAGTCAGTAATACTCCTTTACCCGCCACTCACCTTCTGCTGTGTGGCCCGGTTCCTAACAGGCCACGGGCCCCTGTCCGTCCATGGCCCAGGGATTCGAGACCCCTACTCTAGACTACCTGTTGAAGTTTACTTTTTGTGTCCTGTGACTCTGTGCTTTCTGGGAGCCATGCATTATGGAAAGTACCTCATGGTGAAAATTGACTCACTGCAAAAACTCACCTCATTGGATATTCATTACAAGCCTGTGAGAAAACTGTTTTTACTCCACAGAAAAATAAACTCAGAACAGAGAGGTTTGGTAACTTACCAGAGGCCACAGAGTCAGGAATGAGCAAGCCCAAAATCCAACCCCAGGTTTGTGAATTCCAAAGCCTGGACTAGTTCTACCAATCCACTCTTCTCAGAGTGCTCATGTGATAGCTTCACAGGTGTCTCCCATTCCTGCTCAAGTGGATTCAGATTCCCCCAATGGAGGGTTTTATAAGTATATATTAGATATTTCTATACTTTTAGTATTCCCTGGTGATTTAGAATCCAGAAAGGAAACATAAATGTATCTGATTAGAAGCAGTGGGTGACTGTGACTATTCTAACACGTGGTCTTATTCACTTCAGCTTAGCTTCAAAGAGGGTACAACTGTGTCTACAGGGTGCAGGTTCTGGTGACAGATTCAGGTGCCTGAGTGTCAGCTCTAGCTCAGTCACTATCTAGCACTGATGCTTTGGGCATGTCACCTTTCCTGTATCTGTGTCATTATCTGCCAAATGGGGGCAATGACCCACTTCCCAGGGCTACAGTGAAAATCAGATAACATAATTAAGAAATACTCCGGCTATAACACTGAAGGTGACGTTGATAAGACATACAAATATTTTACACAAGGTACCTGACAGAGTATTTTTGGTGCTTAATTTCAAAAGAGTGAGCTCCCACATTCCTTTCTGATTTGCGTTTGTCTCCACAGGTCCCATAAGAATTCCATAAGCATGAACTACTGAGGAAACAGTAGATGTATTCAGATCTATGCAGAGGTCATAACACACTCCAACATGCAAACATATGTGTATGGAGGCAGGTCACCATTTAATATCCGTGTTGTGAAAGAATAACTAGAAAATCAAACTGTTGTAGTCTGTTTGGGCTGCTATAGCAAAATATCTTAGAATGGGTAACTTGTTAACAACAGAAATATATTGTTCACAGTTGTGGAAGTCCAAGAGTAAGGTGCTAGCAGATTTGATGTCTGGCAAGGGACTGTTTCTTGCTTCAAAGATGGTGCCTTGTTGCTGGTCCTCATACGGAGGAAGACAGAAAAGCAAAAAGGATGAACTCATTCCCTCTAGCCCTTTTGTAAGGGCACAAATCCCATCCATGAGGGTTGAGCCTTTATGGCCTGCCCAAAGGCCCCACCTTCCAACGACCCCATGTCTTAATACCATCCCCTTGAGGTTTAAGTTCTAAATTATGAATTCTGCAGGGACACATACATGAAAACCATAGCACAAATGAATGATGTTACCAGGTAATGATTTATTGTCAGAACTTACAATTTAATTATGAGGAATAATAGCATGAAAAGTATTCACTGTTACTTGTAAAATTCAAGGCTTGTTACAAAGCAAACAATTTAATAATAGTCATAATCGAAGTAAAAGTCTTTAGAGGGCTACCTCCCAAAATGTGTTCAGCAGAATACTAGTGCAATATTGCAGGCAAATAATTTTGAAACATTTATACTATGGTCATTTCATAAAAATTTAGCACATTAAGACTTTGATTAATCCTTAAATAATTTCATTTAACTATGTTTAAATCAAGATTATTTGTCTCTAGAGTATTTCTTATTTTACTCCATCTGCCCCCTTTTTATGAATTATATATACCTAACATTCCATTGAATACATTTTGGGAAATGCTGATTTGACAATGGAAGAATAAACAGAAATAATCCATACTTTGGCTTACTGGTGTTATGTAACTATGGACATAGTAGAATTCCATTATAAGCTAGTACTTTGTGGGAAACAAAACTACTTTATCAACTTTTGGTGTTGCAGAAGTGGAGATACTCTATACAAAAATATTCTTTGGGTACATATGTCATTTGGTCTCTTTAATGAATATGTAAAGAGCCACAATAAATAGAAAAATGGTGAAAAACTGATGAATTAACAATTAAGGAGTGCAAACACGAATATCATTTAAACATGTCTCATAATAAATACAAATTAAGAATAGCAGGTACGCTTTTCACTTATCAGATTGTTAAAAAATACTATAATAATCTATTGGAAATAGTGTGGAGAAAATGATACTTCCATCCATTGTTGAGGGAAATATAAATTAGCATGATGTCTACAGAGGGTGCAATGGACTGAATGTTTGTGTGCCCTCAAAATTTATATGTTAAAATCCTACTCCCAATGTGGTAATTTTCGGAGGTGAAGCCTTTGGGAAGCAATTTGCTTATGAGCGTGGAGCATTCATGAATGGGATCACTGCTCTTATGGAGAAATGTGAGAGGCCAGGCATGGTGGCTCACACCTGTAATCCAAACACTTTGGGAGGCTGACACGGGAGGATCACTTGAGGCTAGGAGTTTGAGTCCAGCCTGGGAAGCATAGTGAGACCCCTGTCTCTACAAAAAATAAAAAAAAATTAGCTGCGTGTGGTGATGTGAGCCTGTAGTCCCAGCTACTCTGGAGGCCTAGGCCAGAGGGTCACTAGAGCCCAGGAGTTCAAGGCTGCAGTAAGCTATGATTGTGCCAATGCATTCTCACCTGAAGGAAAGAATGAGACTCTGTCTCAAAAAAAAAAAAAAAAAAAAAATAAGAAGACATAAGAGACCTGCTTTTCTCTCTCTCTCCTCCATGTGAGGATGCAATGAGAATGAGAAGTTGGCAGTCCGCAACTTAGGAGAGGGCTCTCAGTAGAACCACACCAAATTCTATGTGTCCTTCAGGCACATATAACTTATTAACGTAACTATCACTCTTAGATTGAATTGGATGTTAGATGTTAGTAATGGATCATTTGGGAGGTTTGAAAATAATGATAAACCATCTTCAATTTAATGTGGGGTTGAGATTTTTCAACAGAGGAACTGCCGAAATAACCAGGCAGAAAATCGAAGCCATTGAAGGCTCTCTTTTCTAGAGCTTGAAAGGATAAAGGGACCTTTCTCAACTGTGACTTTATCCCTCCTTCCCAGATGTTCAGTGGAAGTAAACAACAGTACTGGGTTTTTAAGACGTACTATGAACTGGGAAATGGCAGTCACTGACATTATTTCATTAGGGAAAAGATTACATCATTAGCCCTGGACACCTGAGGGGGAATATTCTCCCTTTTGGTATAAAACTGTTCATTACAGAAGGGAATCTAATGTAAATTCCCAGTAGCCAAATTATATCACTTAAGACAGAAACCTTTCCTTTAGGTGGTCTCACTTTTGTTGCAAACCGAGACAAAAAATTCAATAAGAAACAAATGTCCAGTGGCTTTAGGGTTTGTAATCTTTCAAGACTGGCAGGTCTGCTTGTGTTTGAAGATCAACCTAATGGGTATAAAGGTCACTGTGCTCAAATAGCTATAATTAAGAGAAAGGAAACTGATCTTGTTAGATCACAGGGAAATGGCTAGGCTCTGCAAGATTTCTTTTTTATTCTGTATAATTAAATCTTTCAAGGCAAAGGACAACAAGGTATATGTGGACATATGTGTGCAACAATATTTCTATCGATAACACTGATTCCATTTAGAGACAACCTAAGCCTTATTGGAAATGAGTTCATTTAGTCTAGTTCAGGCAACTTCCAGCCATATCTTAACTGAAATAACACAATATCGGTGGTTTAGCCTGTAAGCTCTTCCCTCCAGTGGATAGTCATATGTTTTTTGTTATTTGTAGTAATTGGCTGAAGCTTATACAGACAGAAAAAGAAAAAGAACAGAGGATGAGTTTATAATTTAACATTACAAACTCATTACTAGATGAAAGCAAATACTAATGTAACTCATTTATAAAGCCAATGATATGACTCAATGAGTAATGAATGAAACAGTTGGATACTCTTTATTTGTCTTCCGTCTGAAATATATAAAGTTTGGTAAAGGACAGATAATGTGGTTCAGTGGAAACACTGTTGGATTTTGTGCCTGTGAGAATGGCTTATTATCCCTATTCTGCCATTTGGTAGCTGAATGACCCTGGGCAATAATTGGATTTTGTTGGCTTCTGTTTGTTCATGACCTAAGAGAGTTGGACTACATGATCCCTAAAATTTGTTCCAGCTATAAAATTCTACGATTCTAATTAAAATTAGCCAATGAAGTTTGCTTGCCAGCAAATCACAGCAAAAAGATGGACATGCTGTTAGAGACTCTTGCTTGAAAGTTGCCGCCTAAGAGAAGTTGTGCAGTAGCTAGTAGCATATTAATCATTTTGTTCTATGAATAAAATTTAGGGTTCTTAACACTAAGAACTGAAAGTTTAGCAAACTGGTATATATAATATTTATAGTTTAAAGTGACAGGAAACTGTCACCAGTATGTCGATGTGAAATTATTTCTGTTAGACCAGGTCTCCTAGTGAAAATAATTCATTTGTTCTTTCGGTCTACACCATTTCCCTCTTAGGCACTACCTCAGAGCCTCCCAGGCTCACCTGTTTCAGAGCTTGTCTTAGGATTCTTGCCAGGTAATTTATGGAGGGAGTACTTTGGGGGTAAAACCTGCAACAGAGTGAAGGAGGCAAGGCAAGTGAAATAGGAAAAGTAGATCTGCTTCTTGAAGAACCTAGGGTAACACATATCCTAATCAAATTTTAAAACTATAACTCAAGCATATGTATGCATTAAAGCATAGCTTTCTCTAGCTCCTCAGTTACCCATTCCAAGAAGAAGACAAAACATTTTGATTTCACACCGTACCCCAGAGCACTTTGTAGTAGCTACTAGAGTTAGACACATGTCTTAAAGAAAGAAGCCTCATGCTTTTTCTGTTGCTAATTAAACTCTGCTAAGAAATGTGAGCTCCCTCTGAATCAATCCAAGACCCCACTCTGTAAATATAAACGAATATATAATTACCAGGTGCTTTTCATTAAGCTAAGAATGATTTAAGGTTTAAAGTCAAAGCCTTTACCTAATAATTCACACAAAACGAGCTTTTTGTGGGGCAGTGTCCACACCAGAAATTCAACTTGCTCATCTGGAAAATAAAGGGTGTAAAAATCCAAAATAGGGGAAATGCAACTCAACCATTGAAATATCATTCCAAGGTTGCAGGGCTATGAGGAGAAAGCCTGCTATCTCTCAGGAAGCTCCAGAGGATACCGTTCTTTGTAACAGCATCTTGGCACTGTCTGGAGACCTGTTCCACAGTCTTACTGGTCCAGACACATACATTGTCAGCACCCTAAAAGTAAGTACATTTCTTAGGAGCAGTTACATTGATGAGCTCCCATGGCCAATATAAAAGAGCAGAATATTCATCGATTCCTGTGCATTGAAAGCCACAGATGGATGACAAGGCTGGAGGCCTCAGGCCTGAACCACCCTCTCCCTGTAACATTTAGGAAGCCGTATGACAATCACAGAGTTGCTTTGTGAGCAAGAAGTAAAGCAAGAGAGCGAATGAAAAGAAACCCTAGCTGACTCTGTTGATACCCTGTGGCATGTCCCCAGGCCTCACTTCTGAATTCTTTGCCCCTATGGTGGGCAGTTTCAGGTACCCCGTGGAATGCTTCCCACTTTAAATGCCTGCTTCTCTCTGTTTCCTTGCTGGAGTGCGTCCTTCCCTAGCAGTATGAGCTTGCTTAGCCACAAGTCAGAACAATTCTGAAGAGCCAAAGAGTTGTTACTGCTGGCCTTGTAATGGGAGTCCATGGAAAAATGCCCCAGTCTCTCTGTCCTGCTGAAGCTCAATTCTAAGATACATTTTATATGGTTTCTCAGAAGGTGCCCAGCCAAGTCGGAACCTCAGTTGTCCACACCGATTACCTATTTATTATTGTACCCTTCATTGGCTTTTCTCCCTGCTAGGGCTGCCAGGTAACCCAGCTCAGTCTGAATTTCAGATAAACAGTGGAAAATTTCTTTAGTATAAGTATTTCTCATGCAGGGTTTGGGACATATTTATACTAAAAACTTACTGGTTTTTTATCAGAATTTTAAATTTACTGGGTTTTCTATATTGTTATTTGCTGAATCTGACAACTGTGTTCTCATTTCCAACTCCCTTACTTCCTGAGATCGCCTCTCAAATAAACTAGTCTCAGGTCCTGTTTTTGGGTGAATTCAAACTAAGACAGAATCCAATTTTTTTTCACATCTCTGAATCAAAGGCTGATAATTCCTCATGCAATATCATTCTCCCCTTTCCACCAGTCAACTCCTAATTTCATTCTGGATGTCTTTGCTACCAGCTAAAGCCCACATTTTCAATCTTAACCTCAGTTAATGACATGTAAACAGAAGTCTTCAGGTAACACTTAAAAGAAGCCAGCTGACTTAGGGAGCTCCTTAGGGAGATATGACCTTTGCCTTTCCTCTTACTGCCTATGTAGAATGTAAATATAATAGCTGGAGGTCCAGCAGCCATCTTAGGCATAAGACTAATTTTAGGATTGAAAGCATGCACTAAGAAGGCTTAATGAAAATACAGGAAACTAAATTCCTGATGATTGTAGAGTTAATAAAATAGCCCAGAACTGCCTACCTCTAAATTTTCTCTACATATGAAGAAAAAGAACTTCCAATTTCTTTGGATTTCTGAAATTGAGTTTCTGTTTCTAATAGTTGCATGTAGTTTCTAACTGATAAAGTCACTGTGGGAACCAGGAATCTTTTCTTTTTTTTTTTCCAACAGGATCAGACTTCTTCATTTAGATGTCATCTTTTCCAGAAGGTCTTTTCTGATTGGCCTATCTAAAATGACACTAAGCATCATTTAATTCATTTCTCTCCATCCTTTGTTCATATACCTACTTCATAATGTCTACTTTGAACATTTGTTGTAGGGCTAAGTAAAGTAACATTTATAATTGCCTGGCACAAAGTAAGCAAATTATAAATGGTATTCACTGTTATGCCCAACTTCAAATGAGAAACAAAAGATCAGGGAGTAAACATCAGGTTACTTTAAGTTCATGGTCACCAGAAAATGACAGTGTTTGCTGCAACGATTCTTTACAGAGGTCAGTGAAAGTATTTGCTGCCTTAGAGTCTTAATCAACAATGGTAGATTTTTCTGCAATGGATTATTTGCACATGAACTTGAAAAGAAGTTGAAACTGTACTGAAATTTAGAAATAAAGGAGCATTATGTATGTCACTTTCAAACCATTCAGTAAAAAATTATAGATTGGGCCAGGTGCAGTGGCTCTCACCCATAATCCCAGTACTTTGGGGGGCCGAGGCAGGTGGATCACGAGGTCGGGAGTTTGAGACCAGTCTGGCCAACATAGTGAAACCCCATCTCTACTAAAAATACAAAAAATTGGCTGGGTGTGGTGATGTGCACCCATAATCCCAGGTACTCGGAGATCTGAGGCAGGAGAATCATGTGAACTGGGAGGTGGAGGTTGCAGTGAGCCGAGATCATACCGCTGCACTCCAGCCTGGGCGACAGAGCAAAACTCTGTATCCAAAAAAAAAAAAAAATTATAGATTGGTAGATTAGATAGATAGATAGATTGACTGATTAATTGATTGAAGCAATGGTAAAACAGTGGGGACAAAATGCTAACTGTACGAGGATCTGGGTGAAGGATAATGAATGTTCCTTGTATTTGTCTTGTAATTTTTCTTTAAGTTTGAAATTGTTTCCAAATACGAAGTTAAAGTAGTGAGGGGCCTTCTAATAATTTGGGAACCACTGATCTAGTTTAGTCCCTAATTTATAGATGAGGAAACTGAAGCCCAAAAGACCTGCTCAAGTACTAATAGCCACGTTTGACTGGGTCTCAAAATACTTAACATTTGCACAAATACACCTTGCAACTCAAAACATAAAAATACTTTTAAGTTTATATAATACATGCACCATCACATCCACAATGCTGTTCCCCTATATTTATGCAAATAATATAGATTTAATTCTATACTTTTAAAATATCGCATTTATTTTGTTCACAAACTTCTGACCGGCTCTGAACTTCCTTATATTTTTCACCTCAAGAGAAGCTTCCTTACTTCTGTTGTGCCCCAGCTATTTATTTTGGTTAAATTAGAACTGTAAAATAACCTTGCCTAAGGATATGTTTATGTTCCACGGGACTGGGGGGTGGATTCTGTACCTCTTGCAGCTGTTTGAAGGGGTAAGTGGGGTGCGGTGGGAGTGAGGAGGGTGGGAGATAACCTTCCACTCTTTCTTCAGGCTTTCCATCTATGTTAAACAGATTTTCTTGCTTCTTTTTTGTCTCTGTTTTTCTGGTGTTTTTAAAAATAGCTTTGAAGGAATGGAAAATTTCTGTGGTAGCTGATAGCAAATACAGAAAAGCTCATTTGCATATAGATATTTCAGCCTGCAACTGCATAATCCCCTGAGAGAGGCCTTGTTTAAATGGGCAGGCAGGCTGGCACAGGGCTGCCCAGTTCCTAATGAAAACTAAATCGAAACTCGGGAAACATTTGCCTTGGAGGTGGCCAGGGTTTTTAGAGTATCAATTTAAATCTGAAAGATGCAGGCAGGCCTGTGCCAAGTTGCCCCTCAGTCTTTAAAAACCTTAAGACAGAAGGTAGAGGAAAAGGGTGAGAAAACAATAAATAATTGGGTAAAACTTGAGCTAACCAATGTGCCTGTTTTACTTAGAAATTGTGCCTGAAGAATTCAAAACACTGAGCAGGTGGGACAGTGAGGAAGAGCAGGGAAGAGAATGTGGAGGCTTCATCTATTCAGGAAAGGCCTTGGAAACAGAAAGGCTGTTTTTCAGGTATCTTGGTGAGCCAACCCTTCTGAGACAACTGGTAATCCATTTATAGGCTAAAGACTTTTCAGATTGAATGTTCCCCTGAACTTGACTGAGGGCTAAGCAGATAAGGACAACTCTGAAAACAAGATAATGTGGAAAGAAAAGAGATTACAAAAAGGTCAAAAGATTAGCTGGGGGATAAGAAGAAGTCAGAGGAAAATAAGGGAAAATGTTAGAAACTGATACCAAGCAAGGCAGATAAATCAAGTTAGGAAGTGAAAGAAGTGAACACAGCAGGAAAATAAGAAATGGGATCAGGGGAATTGGCCACAGGATAAGAGGAATACAAGGACAATTAAAAATAAAAATGCAAGAAAACAAAAGAATTGACAATGTGGATGAAGGAATTATAATAAAAATACCAAACTGAATATCTCTAAGCCTTCTATGTCTGAATCTAATGAGAATTAGTATGTCAAAATTTATTTTCTCCCAGAAGAAGTAGTATGCCTTTGTTATTATTATCAAAAACATTGTTTTCCTTTGATGAAACTCTATTTTATAATGTTTTTGATTCGACATCTGGAATTGAGTATAATATCCTCACTCATTAGCTAAAGCATCACAGGATTTGATCAAGTTTTTGATAAATGAAAATCTTAAAGGAGTCGTTAATGTAAGTGTGAGAAAGATAATACTGTTTCCCCAACACACACACATGCTCACAAACACACACATGCATGCCTGTGCATATCCACACACATGCAAGCTCACTAGATACAAATGAATATTTACTGAGTGCCCGTTATGTTGTAGGTTGATGCTGAAGTGGTGAACTTGACTGACAGTCTTTGTGCTCACACTGTTTACAGTCTAGTGTGACAATAAACAAATAATTAAATATAGTCTTTATAGGAAAAGAAAAAAATAGAATTGAGAGACAATGACATTTGCTATTTATAGCGTCCCATTCCGAGAAAATAGAACCTGAAACATGGAAGAATTTTTGTTTACTTACCTTAAAGAGAGTACAATCATGCACCTCATAATGATGTTTCAGTCAAAGATGGACCACACATCTTATGGTGGTCCATAAGATTATAATGCTTTATTTTTACTGTACCTTTTCCATATTTGTATCTACTTAGATACAAAAATACTTAACATCATGTAAACATTTAAGGCAAATGCAATTGCCTATGGTATTCAATACAGTAACATGCTATATAGGTTTGTAGTTTAGGATAAGTAGGCTATGCCCCATAGCCTACGGGTGTAGTACGTTATACCACTTAGGTTTGTGTAAGTATGCTATGGTGTTTTCACAATGACAAAGCCACCTCATGTTGCATTTCTCAGAACATATTGCATGATTAAGTAACACATGACTGCATAAAGCAATGTGGATGCCAGATTACAGAGGCTAAACTATTTTGTATATAAAATGGGTAAAGAAAGCAGTTCTCAGGGAAGATGCTGAAATAGAGAGAGTGGAGATGGAAGGGCTTTGTTGGAAAGTCTATAAGATTGAAGACAAAAAGGATCTGGGAGGACTGAAAAGAAAATCCATGGTATGTAATATAAATCCTTTTTCTTGCCCCACTGCTAAATCTCCAGAAAAATCCTTTTTTTTTTTTTTTAAACCAGGGTCCAATGAGGTAGATTTTCCTTTGGGAATGAAGAGAATTGCTGAATTCTGCCCAAGGTTGACTAGGGAGAATCACACCCACCCATAAGGTAGCATCTGTTATGCAAAAAGTAAAAGAAAAGTGAGGAGAATATGACAAGCTCATCACTTGCTTATTCAGTACTTACTCCGTCTCAGGCCTCCTGGGAGGGTCTGGGGTAAAAATGGTAACTAAGCCAGTCCCTATGCTCAATAAGCACGTGATCTATGGGACTTAAACAGAAAAAATATTTGATCTGTTTTTCAATCCATCATTCATGGATCCAAGACTTCTAAAAATAAAGTAAAACAAACAAGCTAACTACATTTAAACAAGTACAGAATCTAAGTATCTATAGTTAAATGCATTGTGTGCTAATTATTTGTCAGATGTTATGTTGAGCTCTTTATATGAAATCTCTAATTTAAGCCTCATTACCAATTCTTGATGTAGTTTTTAAAATTATCTTCTTTGTATAGATGAAGAAACTGGAATGTACATCTATTAAGTAATTTTCCAAAATCATGATTAATAAATGACAAATCTGAGACTGAACCTACATCTGTTTGATACCAAAGCCCATAGGCTTAAAAACCTTATGGCCATTTTTTGAAATTTAAGAGAGGGTACCTTAAAAATTAAAATTACTTGTCTTAGTCAGTTTTGTGCTGCTTATAACAGAATTCCAGAGACTAGGTAATGTATAATGAACAGAAATTTATTTGGCTTGTGGTTCTTGAGGCTGGGAAGTCCAAGGTCAAGGGGCTCACATCTGTCAAAGGCCTTCTCACTGTGTCATACATGCCAGGAGGAAGAAAGGGAAGAGAGCATGTATGCAAAAGAGAGGGGAGGGAAAGGAGCCAAATTTATCCTTTTTATCAGAAACCCACTTCCATGATAATAACATTAATCCATTCATGAGGACAGAGCCTTCATGACCTAAACACTTCTGAAAGTTCCCACCTCTTAACACTGCTAAATAGGGGATAAATTTTCCAACAAATGAACTTTGGCACATTCAAACCATGACACTACTTTAACTACTTTATTATTATTCACCAAAGGAGAAGTACTAAATTTTATACTGAAAAACAACTCCAATTGAAGTTCATAAGGGTAATGTCTATAATATACCCATGAAATAATTTTTAAGGTGCATTTAATTATGAAACTGTTTGGCTGTTCATTGTGATATTACCAAGAAAGTCAAGTAGATTTTTCACTTAGGTGTTTTGGTGTAGTTGACGTAGAAAATCATTGCTATTAACAACGCAAATTCAATCCTGAACATCAAAGATTATGTATTTGTATGGCACATAACTTCAGCATATTATCAAATTTGGCTCGTTTGTTTGTAAAAATATCATTTGAATATGACAAAATAGTCACATATTGCTTGTGCTTAAAAGAAAGAAGTAAGGAAGAAAGGAAAGAAGGAAGAGAGGGAAGGAGGAAAAAATGAAGGACAGAAGAAAAGTAAATGGACTTCTTTGGATTTTGGATTGGGCCTTCTTACCTTTTGTTTTACTAGTTTACTTGGTGTACTTTTTTCCTTGTCACGAATTCCAGGAGACTCCAACACCAAGACAGATTTCTCCTCCGGTATGGCAAAAATTACAAAAAAATTGTTAAGTATTTATTATTAAACCAGGCAATTAAAGGCAAGATGAAATGTATGCATTACATAATATTCTCCTATAAGGGAAAGAAGCTAGTAGAAGAGAAAAACTTTCTCTCAGGCACCTTAATAACTATTGGACTAAAGTCACTCATTACTCTCAGGAGCACTGCATTTTGGTTGACCTTGTGGAATGTCTGTTTGATGGTTTTCAAAATCACTTATCCATGCAGTTTTGGCACTTCTGTGCTGTGTTACCAATCTCAATTTTGTATTAGATTTTACTTTAATCTCTTATGTAGGTCCTGAATTTCCCCTCTTCTTCCCCATCAAAATATATAACCAGGTAGCCTGCATTTGCCGATGACCACAAAAGAGTAATTTAGGGCTGTGAAAAACCCTAATATTTCAAAATATTTCTCCTAAATCATGCACATACTTTTAGTAAAGGTGCAGAAGCTAAATAGTGGTTACCTCTCTGAAGTCATGAAACCATTGAGAAAATCTTTAATGTAGTGATGGAAATCCTTACGAAATGTTTGAGAAACACCTTAGTACACCTATGAAACATTTCATACCAGTAGATGAATTAAGTTTGAGTTTTGTTTCCATCTTCTTATCAATGATTTTAAAAGGTGCCCGTGACTTTTCAGAGATAAAATTCATTTTGTCTCTAAATTATCTATGCTTGTCAGTCACACCTCCTTCTTTACATATTTAAGTGCTTGGTTACTGTTTGCCGGGTACTATATTGTGCTTTCTATACACACTTGGTCTCATATAATCCTCATAGGAAATCTATGAGCAGGTATAATTAATATTTCCACTTTATAGATAGATACAGAGAGATTATGCAACTTTCCTGAGTCCCCAATGCTAGGAAGTGGCAGACCTAGGATATGAATACAGGTCTGTTTGACCTTAAAGCCTGAAGTTTTAATGGACACTGCCTGCCTGGGGTTGCAGGCAGACACTAGTCATGGAGAACTGAAATCCTGACATCTATTCTCCCCATCTTTTAATCAAAAGGTTCTTATCTCTTCTTAGGGACCAGATCCTACCCCCAAGTCGTGTGGTTCAAGTGGGACTAACCACACCCCTTAGTCCCCAGGGTAGGCACATGATACAAGCTCGGCCAATCAGAACATTCTGTGTCCCTGGACATCATGGTTACATGGAGTACTGCTTGGGGCCACCATGTGGGCAGAGACTATCTGGGGTGAAGCAGAGATTCTGAGAGCTAAGAAATGGAAATACCCTTAGTTCTAGGGACAATATTTGAACCCCTACATCCAGTCATGACTTGGATCCTTGAACTTCCCAGGTATTCAAGAGCCAATATATTTCATGCTTACTTTTGTGTTTCTTAAGTCAGTTTGATTTGGGATTCACTCATAACTGAAAAAGGCCTGATGAAGAAAGCACAGAAAACCCTCACATGGTCAGGAGATAATGCTGGTAAGAAACTTCCTGGAGCACTTTGAATCTTCCTTCAGTCTCTCGCACCTCCCCAGCTGTTGATCCTTTGCCACAGCTCCAGTGATGCCACTTCTTTCAGTTTGGTGTTAAGACAATTATGGCATTATCAAGTTAAATCCTGCCCTTTTTTCCTATTAGAGTCCTTGAATATATGCTATTTTCCTGCCTTTGACAGTCTTTGTTGTTGTTCCCATTACTGACGCATAAATCAGCAACACAGATGAGGTCCAGGTCAAGAAGGTTGTAATGAGCACACCTAGAAGTCTCCCAAGAGGTAGTTGTCTTAGTACTTTTGGGCTGCTATAACAAAGTACCATGAACTGTATAGTCTATAAACAACAGAAACTTTATTGCTCACAGTTCTGGAAGCTGATAAGTCCACAATCAAGCTGCTGGCAGATTTGGTGTCTGGTGAAGGCTTGCTCTCTTGCTCATGGCACCTTCTTGCTGCATGCTTACATGGCAGACAAGGCCAGCTAGCTCTCTGGGGTTTCTTTTATAAGGGCATTAATGCCATTCATGTGGGCAGAGCCTTCATGACTTAATCATCTCCCAATGGCCCCACCTTCTCATATTATACCATTAAGGATTAGATTGCAAAATATGAATTTGGGGAGACACAAACATTCATTCTTATAGCAGTGGTGTTAGGGACTGAAGTTGGTGGTCCACCAAAGTCCATATGTTGAAGCCCTAATCCCCAGTGTCATGGTATTAGGAGGTGGGGCTCTTGAAAAGGAATTAGGTTTAGATGTGGTCATGAGGGTAAAGCCTCCATGATGGCATCAGTCCTTATAAGAAGAGGGAGAAACACCAGAACTTTCACTCTCCACTATGTGAGGATACAGCAGAAAGGTGACCATCAGCAAGTGAGGAAGAGAGCCCTCAATACGAACCTGGCCATACTGGCACCCTGATCTTGGGCATGTTGCCTCCAGAACTATGAGAAATAAATGTCTATTGTTGAAGCCACCCAGTCTATGGTATTTTGGTATATCAGCCCTAGCTAACTAAGACAAATAGCGAGGAAGTTTTTTAGAAGAAATATTTCATTGTAATAATTTCATGAAGCAACCAAATAATTTCTGAGAATAAGAATCATTGGAAAATTAACAAGTTACATTAAATGTTACTTATGAGAATACTTTGATTCTAATGATCAAAAAATTCAGGTTACATTCTTTAAAGATGGAGATTTGCTTGAGAGATTCAAGTACAGATGTCTCTGTCTCTAACACAGAAATGTGCTCAATAAATATTTATTGAAATGAACAGTGAAATTTAAGTATGATATTTGTATTAGGGTTCTCCAGAAAGACATAACCAATAGGGCACTAGATAGATAGATAGATAGATAGATAGATAGATAGATAGATAGGGAACTTATTAGGGGTTCATGCAATTATGTAAGCTGAGGAGTTATACAATATGCCCTCAGCAAGCTGGAGAGCCAGGGAAGCCAGTGGTGTAGCTCCAATTCCAAGGTGGAAGGCCTGAGAACCTACAGGTGTTTGTGCAAATCCTGGAGTCCAAAGACTGGAGAACCTGGAGTTCTGATGTCCAAAGGAAGGAGAAGGAGGGTATCCAACTTCAGAAGAGAGAGAGAGAGAGAGAAGAGAGAAGAGAGAGAGCAAGCTCACCTTTGCTCTGACTTTTTGTTCTATCTGGGCTCTCAGCTGATTGGATGATGTCCACCTACCTTGGATGAGGGTAGATCTTCCTTACTCAGCCCAGTGATTCAAATGCCAATCTTTTCCATAAACAACCACACAGACATATGGCAAAATTATGCCCTACCAGCTATCTGAGTATTCCTTAATCCAATCAAGTTAACAACTAAAATTAATCATCAACATCTCCTGGTGTATAAGCTAAGGTACCAGAATTTCCAAACCAACTAGACCACAGCATTTTTCAAAGCAAAAATTTTGTTCTGCATCTGGGCCTTTATGTATATATGTGTCATTATATGCACACATGTATGTATGTATGCCTCTATCTATCTGTCTGTCTGTCGATCTATCTATCTATCTATCTATCTATCTATCTATCTATCTATCTATCCATAGCTGCATGGTAATTTAGGCTCAAAGCTTGACACCTTTTTGGGGTGTATAATTACATATGTACTGGTGAGTTCATAATGAAAACTTCATAAGGCACTTTATCAACAAAATATGTTGCTGGTAACAAATGAAGAGATCCTTTCAAATTTTAGTAAGAAGTCACCAAACTATGTCTCTCTTTGAGATGAATGCTATCTCAGATATAGGCTGCATTTCAAGAATCTGATCTAGTGCAGCAGAAATTGGAAAATAGTTTGAAAAGTAAAAAATGCCACACAGACACAAGGTGCTTATCAGCAGATACAGTGCAGTCTAGAAAATTATTGCCAAGAATTTTGGAATTAAAAAATATGCAACAAAACATTCTGTGAATTCTGGGAAGCACTTCGAGGTAAGGGGAGAGGAAATTCCCTTTTAGGGAAAGATTATAGCTCTCTATCAAATATTAACACACAACCAAACCATCCTGAAGATAGGCTTGAGGACCATGTCCATGTTAGATTGTGAGAGCCAGAGGTAGGATTTGAACTCAACTCTCTCTGATTCTGAAACCTGAATATTCAATGTTGTCTGTAGAAGTGAGACCTTAGGTCTGAAAAACACGATGTCCTCATTCCTGATTCCCATCCTAACACTACCACATCTCACTATAATACTGTCATTGTGATTAAAGCCTCATAATGTGACTCACAAAGATGTGTTAAGCATCACAGAATACATTCTTGGAGGAAAGATTATAAAGAAAAGATATTGTTTTTGTTCTTTGAAATTAAAAACTAAAATAAAAAAGAGAAATCCCAACTTGTAGCACTTTGACATTTTTGTGCTATAAATACCCCCATCATGGCTGATTTCAAGCTGCCAGCATTTTATTGACTAGCTTGCAAAATTCCTGAAAATTTAGCAGTTGGCTCGTATGAATCAGTAAGAGTCCATTGATTAGCTCCAATATATCATTGGAACAAGGCTTCTTAAAAAAAAAAAAATCTTTGGGAAGATGCTCTGGCTGGATTTGAGCAATTTACTATCATTTTAGACCAATCACCATAGCTAGGTGTGTGGGTAACTACAATTACCCATCTTGGGTCTTGTGACCCTCCCTTACCAGCTCGGTGGGCATTGAGATGGCAATATCACCAGACCCACATGCCTGATACTAGTGAGAAACAGTTTTCTGAATGTCCAGCAGAAGAGAAATGTGGATTGGATAAACACAATTCAAGGATGTGCTATACAATCCCTGAGAGAAAGACAGGGTATGCAAATATATAATTATTAAAAATATGCAAATATGACCACAGTAATTGCAAAGAAGAACTGAAGGCAATGAGGTATTTTAAGGGTCCATTTCTTGGTATGGAAAACAGAGGGATAAATTAGAGAACATTACTTAACTTGTATGAGTTACATTTTTAAATACCTTCAGCATGGTCTTGTTCTTTAAGACAAAGTACAGAAATGGACCCAGTGTTCTCTTCCCCAGAAAAATGATACTGGGGCCATTTAGAACAGAAACACACAGTAAGTATGTTGCTTGTTTAAGGACTATTGAGATTGTGAATATGAGTTTTCCAATTAGCATAAACACAGGTGTATTTTAAACGCTTCAGTCCCCAGCAGTTCTGTCACTATAGGCTCTACCTTTGACGCTTTGTTTTGGTCATTTTTTGGCTCCAAAAAGAATTTTCTTTTTTATTCTGTTATTCTATATTTTGCTTATTTGATGTGGGGCTCGACTGCCATGTTGCAGAAGCACACTTTCCAAGCTTAAGAAAAAAACAAACAATTCTCACCATCTACATATCTGGCTTCATTGAACAGTTTCTTTCCTTCCAATTAATCCAAAGAGAGTTAAGATGCATTGCTTCCTCTATTCATCAAGGTGATTGTCAATTGAAAAGGGGAAAAAATAGCAAATGAAGCTAACACTCTTCAGAAACTCTCAGCAAAGAAAAAAGAAAGAAAGAAAAAAAAGAATAAAAGCCAGGAAGAGAGGAAACTCTTTAGAAGGCATCTAGAATTTAGAATGCATTTTTTAATTATCCTGGTAGAATGTCCAATGTTTTAATGTATATTTAAGATGAAAGAATAAAAAAACATTGTTGAGCATTTTTTTTCAATTTTTTATCTCAGCTTAATTTTGAACTGCTCTTAAAAACTTTGCTGGCACTCAAAGCGGAGAAAAAGCAAAGATGTTTCTTACATTATTATTTGTTAAAAAAATGAGAAACAACTTAGATGTACAAATATAGAGGGTGTTTAAGTAAATTATGGTGTATCCACTGAATGAAAATTAGGCATTTATAATAATATTTCTGAAAATTTTACAAATAATTGATAAACACTTCTGTTTTATATTGAGTATAAAAAGCATCATTCAAACTTTCATATTTAATATATAAATGTTCATAATAGCTTTATTCTTAATACCAAAAAACTAGAAACAAGCCAAATGTTCCTCAGAAGGTAAATGAATAAGCAAATTGTATTGAATTCCTATAGTGGAATAGTACTCAATGATGAAAAGAACAAACTATGGATGCATGAATAAATCTCAAAAACATTATGCCAAGGGAATAAAAGCCAGGCACAAATAATTACAAACTCTGTGTTTCCATATAAGAATTTCTAGAGTAGACAAGACTAATCTATGGCAACAAAAAACATATCAGTGACATCAAGGGGCACGGTTTGAGAGGGGCTTCACTGCAAAGGGGTACAAGGGACCATTTTGGTGACATAAATGTTTTATGTCTTGTTAGGGATAGTGGGTACATGAGACTTTTTTTAAAATCAAAATATTATCGTTTTATGTTTAAAATTTACAAATTTTATTATACCCCCAACAAAGTTGATTTTAAAATAGAATATGTTGTCTTAGTCCATCCAGGCTGCTATAACAAAATACCACAAATTGGGTAGTTTATAAACAACAGAAATTTCTCTTTTACAGTTCTAGAAGCTAGGAATTCCATACTCCAGCAGATTTGGTGTCTGGTGAGGGTCTAGTTTCTGATCCACAGGCAGAATCTTCTGGCTGTGTCCACATGTGAGAAGGAGAAAACAGGAGATTGGGCCCATTTTATAAGGGCACTAATTCCATCCATAAGGGCTTCCCACTCATGACTTAATCACCTCCCCAAAGGGCCCACCTCCTAATATCACCTTGGGGATTAGGGTTTCAACATATAAATTTGGGGTTGACACAAACATCAACCCATAGTATAATATAATTCAATTTTGTAAAATAAACTAACAGGAAACTATACATAGAAAAATACTATAAGGAACATTAGTAAGTATTAAAACATTTACAGTCATTATCCCTAGGTATGTCATTAAGAGTAATTTTTTTTCTTTCTCCTAATTGACTGAATTGTTAAAATCGGTACTGAAAGCATACACTTTTAAGTTATTTATCCAGCTACTATGTCTGTCTATCCATTGGTCCCTTGTTTGTCTACCTGTCCATCCATGTATCCATCTACCCTCTTTTACCTTCCTAAATTATCACCTTTATGAAGAACTTTAGTAACAGGTTTATATAGATATATAATTCTTTTAAGTATGCTTACAAACCCCAAGCATTATAACAGTTCTGCTTCACAATGATTTAACCAGAGGATACTTTCTTGGTTAGTTTTGTGGGCATGTCTGCCTCTGCCCCTCCCTGATTCGGGCAGTCACTTCAGGGAAAAGTAATAAAATACTTGATTTATTTTAAAAGAGTCAGGCTTATTGACTGTTTAGAATGCTTTGATCATTCATTTTGTCAGGATCAAAGAATAGAGACTATTGATTACCTAGTGTTCTATGCAGACCTGCTTGTATGACACAAAGATTACTTGAATAGCATTGATCGTTGTCTCTCGAGTTGCAATGAAAATGGAAATGGTTCTCCTGGGAGGCTGTCATTCTAAACAACAGCAATAACATCAACTACTATCATTCCTCCCGAATTTTTTTTTAAAAAGGATAATAGTAATATTAAAATGATTTGGAGTACTTACATATTTACAAAAGACTTTTAACCAGAATAAATCTTGAGATACAGCAATCTTGTGGGGTAAACAAGAGAAGCATTATAGATCTAGTTTTTAGAAGAAGACTCTGAGGCTCAGGAGGCTCATCGCACAATTAAATGACAGAGGTAGTGTGCAAGTCCAGGACTTGAAATATTATTTCCACTATACTACATTGTTTGTCTTAATACATTTAAAAATGTTCCCTCTATTTTATGTCCATGTTGGCATTCATTAAAGTTTCCTTTTCTTCTGGGTTGAATGAACAGAAAGAGGTTTTCCTGAGAATTTTGGTTGTTATTATTATATATTAAGATTTTCTCTCTTGCTCAGTTTAGAGGTGGGGAAAATTAAATGCAGCTTATTAAAACTTACAAATATTTTTGAGCCAGATCCATCAAATTCGCTGAAATCAGACTCAAAGACATCAAATTGGTTTGACCATGTTTTTCTTCCTCTGGCCAAAGTGTCAATATTTCAATCCAACAGAAACCTGACTGATTTATGAATGTGTATTATTGGCAAGGGGATAGGCATGGTGGCTAAACTATCAACACAAAGACAATTTCAATGAAGCATTTAAACCTAAGCATCTCTGATTTGGATAGAGAAATGGGTTCTCATTCTTGACTCTACAATATATTGTTTGTATAATCAATCTGTTTTAGGACACAAACTTTCCTCCACAAAATCTTTTGTTCCCCAGGAAAACAATTTTTGCTGTCAGATAAATCAGTGATAAAAGAAGACATATTTTAGCAAAACATTTGTTTTATAGATTTCATGTTTACATATCCAGAAACATGATTACTTTTTTATTGTCACAAATACTTTTTTTCTCATTTAAAACAAAACAAAACTTTCAGCTGTGCTGCTCATAAGAAAGTAAATGAAAATATTTGAAAGATAAAGTAGTCACTTTCTCATTATTAGATAGGCTAAGACACTATGAAATATTAACGTTATTAGCAGAGTAGAATCCTAACCTAGCTCATCTAGGTTTATGATTTTAATTAACCAACTTTGCTCTTTCCGAAGTAATACAAATCAAAGATGCCAAAATCACTTCATAAGAGGAAGGAAACATTATTTCTAAATTATTAAGGAAAGCCAAGAGAAACTGCCTGTGGACAATTGGCTTAATCTAAGAGTTCATCGTTTTCTGCCTGAAGTTTCACTGAGCAGATGTTCCATTTTTCTTATCTTTTTGAAATATGGCTTAAAAAAACGCCTAGGGGAAAATTTTAAATTTCATGAAGGATGATGGTTTTTGTCCCGTTTTATACCTTTTATGTGCTACTATGTAAAATGAGAATATTAATAATGGCTGCCGTAGTGTTATTATGATCAAGCAACCAACAAGGCACCTGGCATAGATACGTTAAAAAATGTTTGTTATTATTCTTATTAAACTATTTTTCATAGTCTAAATATTAACTAATGCAATAACAGATGGAATTTTTTTTTTTTTTTTTTTTTTTTTTTTTTTTTTTTTTTTTTTGAGATGGAGTCTCGCTCTGTCGCCCAGGCTGGAGTGCAGTGGCGCGATCTCGGCTCACCACAAGCTCCGCCTCCCGGGTTCACGCCATTCTCCTGCCTCAGTCTCCCGAGTAGCTGGGACTACAGGCGCCCGTCACCACGCCCGGCTAATTTTTTGTATTTTTAGTAGAGACGGGGTTTCACCGTGTTAGCCAGGATGGTCTCGATCTCCTGACCTCGTGATCCGCCTGCCTCGGCCTCCCAAAGTGCCGGGATTACAGGCGTGAGCACCGCGCCCGGCCATAAATGGATTTTTTTACCTTTGAAGATACACATGCCTGTATGTATATATATCTGTATCTACATATGCAAACATACACATATATGTATATATTTTTTAAAGGAAGTATTTTTATTGTTGCTGCCGCTAAGCAATGTTTTCAGTGAAATTCAAATACAGAGAAAGCAACTTACTTATCTGCACAGAGACCAGAGGTAGATGAAAAAGCAGTTCTTGTCATCTCAGAGGAGACTGAGTGAGGCCTCTGGACTCGGCCTCTATTGCGCCCCAATCATTTTACAAGTAAAAGGAACCTTCAGTGTGAGAATGGACAGACAGGTAGTACAGAGGCTATTTTATTATAATAAATGGAAAGCCCTGTTGGAGTAAGCTACACGCTGCCAGACATCATTTTCTCATGACTGCATAATCTTTCATAGCATTGTTTAAGGATTATTGTTTTAAGCCCCCATGGAATCTTGTGGAGACTGGGGTATGTGGATTAACAACAACAACAACAACAAGAAAACCAAAGCTCTAGATTTAAGAATTGCCAGAAGGCCATTCATTAGAAGCCTGGACAATATCAGAGTTCTTGAAATATGGTTACTAAAGACTTCACTAGATAAAGGATTTCTTTTTCCTCAGCTTTGCATGTTTCATATTTTCTTTCATACACGTTTCCCGTCAGACTTTCCAGTTATGAGTTTGCACCCCCATCCCTTGCCTATTGAAAATCCACAAACTGTGGAGGGTAGAAACTATTTGGAAGAAGGTTAGAGAAAAAACTCCCTTCTCTAATCACGCAGCAGAAGTGGCTTCTGCAGATTCTGAAAGAAAAGACTAATCTCACTGCTCCTCCTTCACAATCTTTACTCGTGGAGCCTGTGGTTTAATAGAGGGAGAATTCAGTGTCATAACCTCATTTTTTGCTATGCTAAGATTTGTTTATACAGGAAGGGTGGGACTTCTGTTGAACCAAGAAAATCTGTCAAATGAAAGAGAAACCACAGCAGTGCCTATCTTGCACCTACTACATATTCAGTATTTATTGAATAATAAGTAATGAATAATTCATAGTGTCTTGCCTCAGCTTTTTCTCTGAGCCTTAGGTTTCTCTTCTATATGTGGTTTGGAGCAGATAAGGGCTATATACAATTTTTGGGGATGAGAATGTTCTTCTCAGCTCCTGTCCCACATGTCAGCTGATTGGCTAAGCCATCATCCCCCCACCAGGACGTATTCAAACTTGGCACCGAATATTCAATCTTTACAATACAGTGACATTCCTCTGGGTATCTGTGTTCACACAGGAGCCTAGCCAGTTGCTAGGAAGGCAATGGTTGCCCACACTGAGGAAGGAGGAAGAGTGAAAAGAGACTATGGGAGCATGTTTATTCTCCCCGAGGGAAAGGTCTTTGAGAAGCCAGGCAACGTGTAGGGCCTTAGTCCAGAGAGCTGTGACTCGGCAAAGGGCTCAAGTCCCAGCAGGAAGCTGAGGCAGAAGGCCAGGCCATGTGGACCAGGCCCAGAATGCGGAGGGAAGAAGAGGACTACCATTTGGTCAGGCCCCAGGTGCCCAGCACTCACACCAGGTGTACCAGGTTCTGAATTTATAGCTAAACAGCTATTTTCAGACCCCTCCTGCTAGTACAGGCATGCCTCCCTGCATACTGCCTGCTTTTAGGTTTAGGAAGTAGGTGGAGTTTTCTGCAGGTGGAAAAGCACAGCTGAAAAGGGAGGGAGAAAACAGCTCTGAGAGACACAGAACAGTATCCTTTCTGTGGTGCTAGTTTGAAGAATTCTTTCAGTAACGTTGATTTGAGGGTGGTTGCATAGCCAGAGAGATGAAGGTGAAATGGATGTTTTCTTTAGTCTGGATAACAGCACAGGCTACGCTGCTGAGTCTTACAAAATCACCTGCTGAGGGATTCATGTCAATGTGTCCCATTCCTCCCACTCCTCCTCAAAAAAAAAAAAAAAAACGTATATATATATATATATATAGAGAGAGAGAGAGAGTACAGAGTACAGCAGGTTATTTTAAAATATTATTTCTGGCCAAAGACATGCCCATAGAGTCTAGAAGAATGACCACCTGGCAGGCAGTTATAGCAAATCACATGTTAGTTTCATGGAACCTCAAGTCTAGCTGGATCCAGCTGGACAAAGTACAACAAATGAATAAACATATAAAAATAAAATGAGATTTAAAAACTTCAACATTAGCGTCTATCATTGGACATTTGTGTGACCTCAAATCTCAACCAAAGTAAAAAGCCCAAGCATTCCAATGCAACTAGAGAAATTTTTCCATGGTGTAAGGGCCATTCAAGGTCCAAGACTAGTCACCTTATACTTTGGCTCAACTCCTAAGAATCCAAATCCCAGAGGCCTGGGCTACATGTGGCAGGTCAGGACATTCCCAGTAAGGGCCTTCAGGACCTTTCTCAGGCTGAGAACCTAACTCAATGGAGTCAATACATACAGACACAAAGGTATCTTTGAAGTTTGTATTTTATTTGATTTCCAGCTGTTGCAAAAAGGTGTTTTTAGTCTCCAAATATAGTCACATTGCAGGGTTATAGTTTCAATCTATGAATTTTGGAGGACACAATTCAGCCCATAACTCTCTTTAAATTATTTTGGTTTTGCAAAAGCAAGTGGGAGATGATAGCTGTGGAAACTAGAACTTAATTCTAATGAAATAAGTTCCCAAATGGAACTTGAGGACTGAAAATAGTAAAGACTTATGTGTACCTTTATATCTTTCCTCAAAACACCTTCCTACGAATGTTGTTTTATAAAAAAAATTCGTGAAAACCATGAGAGGTAAATTAGAAAAATATTATTATCCCTGTTTGGCAGGCAAGAAACCTGAGGGGGTGATAGGGGGTGTGTAAAATGACTTGCCTAAAGTGAGTCTGAGAGCTCAGAGGTGCTGGGATCACCATGCAGACCCTGCTGTATGCTTTCCATGGCCTTGTCTCCATCACTTGTCTTTCCTTTGCAAGCTGCCTGTAAAATATTTTTCAGATGTCCCACAATGATGCAACAGGACAAATATCTATAGCACTCCCAGACACCAGAAGTTATTATAAATGAGTAATATGAAATCATGCCCCAAAAGGTTGAGGCTCTGTAAGTTATTTCACTCTTGCTATAATTTCATTCTCAAAATATTTTCTGGGCACCGTTCCTCAAGTAAATGGAAGAAAAATACCCTGGAGGAAGATAAAAACCTTAGTGTGAAATCTATTGTATTTTTTTTTAAATGAGCAAAGTTCAGACAGAAACAGGAAAATTGAGCACCTGATGTGAAGAGGGAAGATTTCTTATATGAAGTCTTTAGGTGATCCGGAAGAATATGCCAGTAGGATCTGGTTTGGAATATTCCCAAGGGCAAGGTGCAGCCTCTCTGAGATTTTATGGATAATGCATTCGTGAAAACACCTGCCTTGTCCTTCAGAGTTTTCTCTAAGCTCAGATCAGCCTCACTGGTTCATCCTTCCTCTTACTCCTCCCGTTTAGGCTGATTAAGGAGCTGCTTCCTTGATCATCAACCCCCGGCTCTTCTGGATAAACACACGTAGATTCCAGAAAAGAAAAACCAGAGAGATAAACCAGTGGTTCTCTGATGCTTGTGGCAGGGGCAGCAGGAGGTTTCTTCTAGGTGCCAGTTTCACATTCTAGTGATCCTATATCATAGCCCTGCGGATTCTGCTCCACAACAATGGGCTGACTTTTATTCTTTTTGCAATAAGTTCTTCTCCTATGACCTTTTGTTTGCTTTGCTTTTCTTTGTTTTTATTCTTTTTGCAATAAGTTCTTCTCCTATGACCTTTTGTTTGCTTTGCTTTTCTTTGTTTTTATTCTTTTTCTGTCAATAAGAATATGTGACAAACTTCCAGTTTAGAAATAATTTACCAACCTGAGCATAAGGGGTATTATCACACACAAGATTGTGTTAGTATATTGAAGAGAACTGCATGCTGTGGTGTTCTCAGTTCGGCCCTATGTTATATGGCTATATTATATAGATTTGTTCTGAGTGGAAAAATCGGTGGAGGGGGGATTGAGCTATATTGTTAATCCATAGTCATAGTATTCTTCGAATAATAGCATTCCCCAGACCTGCCACATCTTCGGCAATTACATTTAGTGTCAATTGCTACTCTACCTGTAGGCCTCCTCAAAAATGGCCCACCTATATGACTTAGCTAAGGGCCATACATAACAGAGCTCAGGGAAAATGAGCTGATTGAAAAATAAAAGCTGTTATTTACTGAGCATCTGCTAGGGGCCAGGTCTCTAGTTAACTATTTTACATTCATTATCTCAGTTCGTGCTGACATCCATTCCGTCAGGTGTACACCGTCATCTCTGTTTCACCAAAGAGAAAACTGAAACTCAGAAATACCAAGCATTTTCTCATGATTACTCAGTGGCAGAGCTAGAACTGGAACCCAGGACTTTGTCAACACCTATCATCTATACCAGACATTACACTCCTGCTCCCAGAAGGGCTTTGTTACCATCCAGTTGCAGCATTTACTGGCCTATGGTCATTCTATCAAGTGGAATCTTAACATCTCAACAGTTTGAGGCCAGCAGTTTGTTTATACCAACTTGACCAATTGCCTTTGAAATACCTGTAATCTTTCTTTATCAATCCTATGATGTTAAATGAAGTAATTAGTCTGTTGCTTTGAAAAGCAAGTCGTGATTAAAATTTCAGAGAACTGTATAATACAGTGGTGCTCTATGTTATTCTTATCGCAGAGCATGTGATCAGTAGGAAATGGGTGTCCTGGGATTGCAGATAAACTGTGGTTCTGACAGCAGAATTGAAGCCCATTATCAACTCAGAGAAAATGCACTGTTCATTACCAGAAGGATTATAGATTGATTCTATCTGTCCTACAACCTACGCTTTTTAACATTTTAAAATAACTTGTTACACGAACACATAACAATATCGATGGGATACAAAAGAAAGGGGAGAAAATTACCCACGATCCTGACACATTTTTTAAAAATCTATTTTCATTTCTCTTTATTCCCTTCTAGTCCTGCTCTCCCTACATAATTTTTACAGTGTTCAAACCTACCAGAGGTATTATTTTGTATTCTATTCATTTTCTTTCAATAAACATTAGAGCAGAAGCTTTTCCCACATTTTCCGACTCTTCAAGTACTGCAGCTGTGGAAGGGCAGTGCCCACTTCCAGCTGAGGCCAGGCTGTGGGCAGCTTTCCAGCCCGGAGGGCAAATAGAAGTGGCTCCTGAGAGAAGCATTTGCTTCTTTTGCTCCCTATTATATTTTGATAAATCCATGTTGAGAAATGTGGCTATAGTTCATTCCCTTTAACTGCAGGGAAGTATTTCACAGTATGAATATACCACAGTTCACTCATATCCAGGGAAGGATCTGAGCAGATGGTTAGACATGGGTCTGCCCAAGGAAATGATTCTGTACTCAAAATCTGGATTAAGGGTCAGCTCCTGAAACCTGAAAGCCTTGTAGAAGAATATTGCTGTAGAGGTGAGGAGAGAAACAAAGGAAGTGCCCAGTAAGCAAGCCAGGTTGGAAACCAAAGATGGATGCTGGGGGAAGGAGGATGTGTTTTAACAGGAGGGTTCCATTTAGAGTTGGGAGAGAGGAAGTAAGTGCAGTGATTTCTTAGCCTTGAGGTCCAGGCAAATCATCACTAGCTAGGACAGTCATATTTTATTGCTTTATTTATATTTGGTTCCACAAAACTCACTGTACCTTTGTTTCTTGTTTTTTTAATTTTTAATTTTTCAAAAACAAGGAACAAAGGTAAAGGTTGCAAAATATTAAGAACATTCAGAGTTATAGAGGATAGCGTAATAAACACTCATGCACTCACCACGTGGCCTCATCATATGTTAAAATGTTGCCATATTTGCCTCAGATATTTGTAAGCACTAAAACATTGGAGAGAGAGTTTAATCCACCTGTGTTGCTCTTCTCCAACCAAATTTTCATTCCTTTTATGTAGAAGTAACTGCTATTCTGAAGTTGCTATCTTTCGCTTGCATGCTTTTAGAACATAGCGTGTGTGTATCTAAATAATATCCTTTTACAAATTTCATGCTATATACAAATAATACAGTGTTTGTGTCATTCTGCAGCTTACTTATCTATAGTTCACTCATTTTAACTGTTGCACATTATTTTGTTGTATGAACGTACCAGACTATTTTCCTTTAGATGGACAGTTATGTTGTTTTTAGGCTTTGCTATGTTTAAAATGTTACAGTTAACATTCTTGGGTATGTTTCCTTGTATATGTCAACACTGATGGGTTGAAGCAGCTACGTGGTGATATCAAATTGCCCTCCAAAGTGTTTATTTCACCACATTCTCATTAATTCTTGGCATTGGCAAATTTTTACATCTTTGTTGGTATGATTGATGTGAAGTGGTATCTCATTTTGGTTTATTAACATTTCCTTGTTTAGTAGTGAGGTTGAGCATCTTTTTATAAGTTTATTATCAATTCTGATTCTTCTTCTGTGGTGTCTCTGTTTATATCCTTTTCCTTCTTTTCCATCAGGTTGCTCAATGTTTTCATAATTACTAATAGGAGTTCTTAAATCTGAATATTAATCTTTATCAGTGATAAGAGTTGCAAGTATCTCTTTTTGGTCTGTTCTTTGTCTTTTAATCTTATATACAGAGACTTTGAACAGAAATTCTGATGTTTTTGACTTTAGCAATTTTTTTTTTAAAAATCATTATTGTGTTTTAATGACTAGTCTAAGAATTTTTTCTCTACCCTGACATAAGAAAAAAATGTTTAAAAGAATTTGTAAGAGTTTAAAGTGTTCGCTTTTTTACATTTAGATTTTTAATCCACTTGAAACTTTGTTTTGTATATAGTGTGAAATAGCCATCTGATCTTATTTGATTTTTTCATGTAGATTGTCAATTTCACCCATCAATTGCTCTCTGATATGTGAGGCCACCTTTGTCAAATAGTAGGTTTTCCTTTAGGAATAGATCTGTATGAGGGCTCTCTAATCCGTTCTACTGGTCCACTCTCTATTTGTGCTCCAATACAGCCTGTCTTCATCACTAGAGCTTTATAATAAGCCTTGGTACAAAGTCTCCCAAACTCATTTCTCAAAATTATCTTAGTTTTTATTTACTTTTTTGTCCTTTTTTCTTTCATATTAGTTTAGGGTCACATGAACACAAAGTTTGCCTACTGTTTTTTTCCAATTCTCATACCACATACTTCTTTGTCTTACTGAATTTCCCAGGATCTCCTGTATAATATTGAATAAAATTGTCAGTAGTGAACATCCTCATGTTGGGACTGCTTCTAGAGTTTCAACATTGAGTATGGAATTTGTAAGTTTTTAGTGAACGGTATTCATCAGATTAAAGAAATCCTCTTCTATAGTGTTTTCTTAGAATTTTTTTAAAAATCAAGCACAGATGTTGAATTGTATTGAATGTCATTTTTTGATTTATTATAATGATATGAAATTTTCCCTTTAATTTCTATTCATAGGTTTTATAAAGGTGTATTATATTTTCATGATTAATAAAAATTCATGGTTGATAATGTTATAGTGCTTGTTTAATAAACTGCCGAATTATATTTGCTAGTATTTTAATTAAGTTTTTGTTTATAATTGAGGTTGATCTGGAATTTTGCTTGTTGGTTGAATTTTTAAAATTTTGTTTTTCTTATACTGTATATATCTAGTTTGTTATATAAGTTATATTTGCAATATAAAACAGTTGGGTAGCATTTTTTTCCAAAATGAATACGATTTTATAGGATTAAGATTGAATTAAGGAATATTTATTAAGGCATTACTAAAACCTTTTAGGAAGATAATAAATAATCAACTGGTCCTGGAATGATTTGAAGTAGGATTTTTTTATTACTGATTTCAATTTTAATAATGGTTATTAATTTGCAGAATTTTTCTTGAGTCATTTTTAAACAATATTTCTAGAAAGTAACTCCAAAATTTTAGGAAGTCCATCTTCGCCTTCAAGATTTTTAGAATAAAATTGTTATAGTATTCTCCTATTGTAACTATAGGTATTTATTTTTCATTCAAGTCAAAGATTATTTGTTTGTGACTTTTCTTTAGTTCTTGATCACTTTTGCCAAATATTTTCTCTGTCGTGTCAGAAATGTTTCAATGCCACCTCTCACATTGAATCAGTTTGCTGTTTTACCATGAATACTACAGGTGGTTACTAGGTAATACATTTTTCAAAAGGAATTATTGGGTCAAATATTTCAGTGTTTAATATTAATTATCAAAAGGAGCATTTTATGGGTCATATTTCCCATTGATATGGTTTGGCTGTGTCCCCACCCAAATCTCATCTTGAATTGTAGCTCCCATAATTCCCACATGTCATGGGAGGGACCCAGTGGGAGGTAATTTAATCATGGGAATGGTTACCTGCATGCTGTTCTCATGATAGTGAGTGAGTTCTCATGAAATCTAATGGTTTTATAAGCATCTGGCATTTCCCCTTCTGGCACTTCTCCTTGCTGCCACAATGTGAAGAAGGACATGTTTGCTTCCTCTTCCTCCATGATTGTGAGTTTCCTGAGGCCTCCCCAGCCATGCTGAAATGTGAGTCAATTAAACCTCTTTCCTTTATAAATTACCCAGTCTCAGGTATGTCTTTATTAGCAGCATGAGTACAGACTAATAACCCATACATATTTCATGATGGAAAACATTACTTTAAAGACCATTTTATGTGGCTAGCATTCCATAGAAACATTGGGAAAGTCTTGTTTTGCCTAAATCATTTTATAAATGAGTAAACTCATGTAGACTCCAATAAGTCAAATCCTTTGATTAAGGCCATCATATTGTATCTCTCCTTCACTAATGCACTAGGCTCACAAAAATAGGTGAATCAATGCAACATTCGCAATCTGTGAAACAGATAATTGACTGGTGTTTTCTTATTCTTTATAAAATATTAAGAAAAATCATTGTCGAAATTCAGCTCTTTAAAAGTACTGGATTGTAATAATTTAGATGAGAAGAAACTTTATAATTTAACATGACCTAGAAATGACAAAATTAACTCCACTCATTACTTATAAGGGAGATTCTTAATACTGGAGTGGGGAAGGGTAATCCCTGAATTATATTTGTCTTATCACTTATCACCCCTGCATCATTATTAGAGTGTCATCATTTCTATTAATAAGGTATCATATCATAAATATGTTGAGGCCAAAAAATATTCATTACAAATCACAGCTATTAATGAAACAAGGATAATGGAGGAGATAATATCCAAAATAGAATGTACAATAATAATAAAAAAGACTCCTAATATTGAGTCAAAATATACCATTTTATATACATCATTGCTTCTATTAAATTAACATTTTAAAAATCCACATTTTTGATAAAATCTGCACAAGGATGCCAAACAATAAATAACTTGCTAAAATACTAATGAACCACCTATTTAGAGACATAGAAAGATGCCCAATAAAAAAGTCTACATAATCAGCAAGAAAATGACAGTAATTTATATAAAATGCAATAACTTCCTCTGTTTCTGTAGAAAACCTGTGTGGGAATAATGTCTGGTCTTATATCTTTCTTTATTCCTGCTTCAGACTCTACCAAGCCTGCTTTTACTTCCAAGATTTTTATGTCAAATAAGAATATCATTATCCATCAACATCCATGATAGAAATGGCCTGTTTTTATACAAAAACTTTGAAAGAAGATTAAAATTATTATTCTGTTTGAAACACAACTCTGGCACTTCCAGAGAGACCATCATAATATAGGTGATATAACAAATACCAGCAAAATAGGAAACGAGCAGAAAAAGTTATTACCACAAGTAACATGTTTCAGCAAAGGTGTTGAGATGTTCTTGGAAAAGAGCCTTTACTCTTGTCACCTTTGGAACTAGTCCAACTGCCAGAAGCCTACGGTCATAGAAATAAAACCACTCAGAAAAGAGTAGACATGTTCTATTTTGTATTTAGATATCAAAGACCATTATTACCAAACCAAATTGGCATGCACAGTCTGATAAATATAAATGAACTCAGGGGCCCTACATGAAAATATTTGAAGCTGAAACCAACCTGAAGAAGCAAGTATCTTTAAATACTCTGGCTAAAGTACAGCTTTATTGAGTTCCATTTCCTTTGTTCACTTAGTTGTGAACTTTTAACTGATTCACTATCCTTGATTTAATTGGTGAGCCCTTTAGTAAAGTGTCTTACTTTTAACAGCCTATAAAGTATTTTGCAAACTTACATAAGGAAAAAAATTATACCTTCATGTTTTGTGGGAGGTTAAACCGAGGGCCATTTTTCAATAAGTCCTAAGTGCCCCCTCCTCCACCCTGTGGCTAATTAATGAAAACAGTCTTGTTGGGGGGTATTGCCAAATAAATACCAAATGAACTTGAAAAAATAAACAAATAGTTATTGGACAATGTTAACTTAACAACATGGACACAATGAAGATCCATCTGTTCCAGAATGATAATAGTTGAAAACACCAACATAAAAAAGTGGAGTAGCATACTGTGTGGGGTCTTTATTTCTTTTATTTATTTATTTATTTATTTTATTTTTCTTAATTATGATTTAAGTTCTGGGATACATGTGCAGAACGTGCAGAATTGTTACATAGGTATACACGTGCCATGGTGGTTTGCTGAACCCATCAACCCGTCATCTATATTAGGTATTTCTCCTAATGCAATCCCTCCCCTAGGCCCCCACCCCCTGACAGGCCCCATTGTGTGATGTTCCCCTCTCTGTGTCCATGTGTTCACATTGTTCAACTCCCACTTATGAGTAAGAACAGGCAATATTTGCTTTTCTGTTCCTGTGTTAGTTTGCTGAGAATGATGGTGTCCAGGTTCATCCATGTCCCTGAAAAGGACATGAACTCATCCTTTGTTATGGCTGCACAGTATTCCATGGTGTATATGTGCCACATTTCCTTTATCCAATCTATCATTGATAGGCATTTGGGTTGGTTCCAAGTCTTTACTATTGTGAATAATGCGCAATAAACATACGTGTGCATGTGTCTTTATAGTAGAACGATTTATAATCCTTTGGGTATATACCCAGTAATGGGATTGCTGGGCTAAATGGTACTCCTGGTTCTAGATCCTTGAGGAGTTGTCACATTGTCTTCCACAGTGGTTGAACTAACCATTGCTTTTATTTTCATTTTTAAATTTAAAAAATTGAATTATAAAAATGTAAGAAGAGTAATATTTTCATCTAGAAATAAGTTAAAATTTTACTTCTATGTACTTCTAGTTTTTTTTTAAAGAAAGAAAGCACTATGAATACAATGAAAATCCATTTTACTACTTTCTTCTCAACTCCTACCTCCCAGTCAGCATTGCTTTTCTCTTGCCCTTTTTACTGGCTTCTTCTACTAGACTCTGAGGGGCACAGGATGGAGTGTGTATGGGAAAGCTTTCTCTGATGGGTTAATAATGAAAGACATTTTATAAGAGTTGAGTTAGAGAAGGGATTTGAAAAGAGAAGAGATGCAGGTGGTAGGATTTGGAGTTACCTGAAAGGGGAGTGAACCTTTCTACAAATGAAGCAGGTTTTCTTTTGCTTCCTTTTATGCTTTCCTATTTTTATGTTATCATTCCCCAAGGCTCTAAGTCACGCATGTGCTTCTTTAAATAAATCTCACAAGATAAAAGCCAAGTGCATCAAAATCACCAGGCATTGATGCCTGTCTGTAAAATAAAATCACACACTAATCATGGAGTATAGATTCGCTTTCTTCCCTAAGGCAAGACGTTCCCTGGCACCTGTGGAGGTGAGCCCCAGCATGAATGATCTGTTTTTGACAGTCTTTTCATACATGAAAGCTCATTGACAAGTCACCTAGACAAACAATTTAACAATCCCAACTAGCATTTGTGTTTGCTGTGAAATTATACATCCAGAAGACCAGGAAGTACTTCTTCAGCCATGCCCATCTGTTGCTGCCTTGAAAAGTCTAACTTGGCCATCAAATTTAATATTGCTGGCTGGCTACATGTGGGTATTTAAGTTAAAATTAATTAAGATTAAAAATCCAGTTTCTCAAGCACACAGGTGACATTTCAAGTGCTCATTAGTCGTACCTGACTAGAAGCTACCATACTGGAGAGTTCTCAACAGATACAGAACATTTATATTATTGCAGAAAACTCTATTGTGCAGTGCTGGTTGAGGATGCAATAGCTTGTAACATTATTTTCCATGTGATTAAGAGTCCCTCACATGCATAGTTCTCCTTGAAGTTTGGTGGATTAGGGTGAAAACTATCTTTCTAAACTTTGGGGCTTTCTTCCTTCCCCATTGCTTATAGCCAAGCAAAAAATGTGGGTGACAATAAGGAAAATACTATAGTTCTTTGCTGCTAAATGTATCTGGTGCCCTTACACCGAAACTATTACTTACCTAAGAAAAGAAATGTAGGAAAAAACTGGCACAATACTTGGCACATAGTAGGTTCTAAACAAGGTTAGCACCTGTATCTAGCAGGGCCGAGGTAGGTGACAGAATCCACACCAGTTATAAGGACATAGATAATTTAATATAAATATTTGTTAACAAGCTGTTAAGTTGTTCAGTCAAGTAACTAAGGTATCATGAAAATAGCAACTACAGGAAGTAGTTTTTATTCTTAGAATTGGGAGAACAATGATAGAGATTGGAATTATTAATCTTAGAAACTCAGAGGAAGGTCCATGCTTAGCTGTAACTCAGACCTCTGAAGAAGAGGTTCTGTTCTGTTGAAACTGGTGTCTCTTGCAAGCATTAGAGAAACTGCAACTTGAATTCAGCTGCTGCAGTGGGGAGGAACTGCTGCAGCCATTGTGAAGAAGCATTGCTAGGGTGATGCTCACAGGAAGCTGGCACGAGACAAGACCACAGGGAATAAATGGAAAGGAGACAGTTTCTTTTGCCTCTTCCAGCTTTGTAGGCCCTCTCTCACATCCTCTAATGGCAGAGCCTAACCAGGGAGCAGGTAGTACAGCTGAAATGGTGTTTGCAGAGTTCCAGCCCCAGGATTAAAAAATCTAGTATAGAAAGTTGGGCTTGAAGCTGAGAGATATTAACTTGAGGGCAGGCACAGGCCTTATAAACGGTTAAAATATTTTCCTTGGCTAAAGGTGGGACTTCTCCTTTTCACATATCCATCTCAATCTCTTATTTTTTTTTTTATTTCAAGCTGCTGTTAATGATGATTAAAACCTACTTATCACAGACTAACATACAAAAATCAGTTGTATTTCCATATGTATGCAATGAGTATTTGCATTTACATTCAATTTACAATAGTATTAAAAACTATGAAACACTTAAGATTAAATTTAACCAAGAAAGTGCAAGACTTTTATACTGAAAAACTACAAAACAATGTTAAAAGAAATTAAAAAATTAATAAATGAAAGATATCCGTGATCATGGGTTCTTAGACAATATTGTTAAGATGGAAATATTGCTGAAACAATATATAGATTCAATAAAATCTTTACCAAATTCGAATAGCCTTTTTTTTTTTTTTTTCAGAAACAGACAAGCTGATCCTAAAATTCATATTGGATTTCATGGAACCCCATATAGCTCAAACAATCTTGAAAGAAAAGAACAAAGTGAAAGTATTAATATACTTTCTGATTTCAGCACTTACTACACATCTCTGAATAATTAAAGCTGTGTAGTACTGGAATAACAATATAGACATATGGATTATTGGAATAGGACAAAAAGTCCAGAAATAACCCATACAGCTGGACCCCTACTTCAGACCATTAAAAAAAATTAACTCAAAATGGATCGAGGACCTAAATAAAAGAGCTAAATATCTAAAACTCTTGAAAGGAAGCATAGGTTTAAATCTGTGATCTTGGATCAGGTAACGGTTTTTTAATTATGACACCAAAAGCACAAGCAAAACAAGAAAAAATAAGTCGAATTTCATCAAAATTAAAAATTTTGTGCATAAAAGTACAACATAAAGTGTTTCATTGAATAACAACAACAACCAAAAAACAACCAACAGAAGGGGAGAAAATATTTGCAAATCATGTTTCTGATGAGGGTCTGGTATCCATAATATAAAAAGAACTGTTACAACTTAACAACAAAAAGAAAGCAACCCAACTAAAAAATGAACAAAGCAGTTGAATAGATATTTCTCTAGAGAAAACACACAAATGTCTGATAAGCATAGAAAAGCTACACAGCATCATTAGTTATTACAAAAATGCAAATCAAAACCACAATGAAATACCCCTTCAAATTTAGTTGATGGCTATAATTTTAAAAAAAAATGAAAAATAACGTGTCAGTGTGTATGTGGAGAAATTTTAGTCCTCACATTCTGCTGGTTGGAATGTAAAATGGTGCAGCAGCTGTGAAAAACAGTTTGGCAGTTTCTCAAAAAGTTAAACATAGAAGTATCGTATGAACCAGCAATTTCATACCTAGGTATATGTCCAAGATAAATGAAAATATATATTCACACCAAAATTTGGATATGAAAATTTATAGCACATTATTCTTAACAGCTGGAAGGGAGAAACAGCCCAACTATACATCAACTGATGGATAAACAAAATGTGGTATATTCATAAAGTGGAATATTATTCAGCCCTGAAAAGGAATGAAGTACTGATGCATGCTACAAAGTGAAAGAAGCCAGAGAAAAGGTCATATATTATATGATTGTATTTATGCAAGATGTCCAGAATAGGCAAATACATAAAGACAAATAGCAGATTAGTAATTGCCAGAGGCTGGTTGGAGGGGGGTAATAAGGAGTGACTCCTAAATAGATACAGGGTTTCTCTTTGGTAATAAAAATTTTCTGGAATCAGTGCTGATAATTACATAACATTGTGAATATACTAACCACTGAATTGTACACTTTATTTTTTTTAGAGAAGGTCTCTCTGTCACCTAGGCTGGAGTGTAATGGTGCCATCTTGGCTTACTGCCACCTCCGCCTCCCAAGCTCAAGCAATCCTCTCACCTCAGCCTCACTGGTAGCTTGGACTACAGGTGTGTTACACCACACCCAGCTAATTTTAGTGTTTTCTGTAGAGATAGGGACTCACATGCTGCCCAGGCTGATCTAGAACTCCTGAGTTAAGCAATCCACCCACCTCGGCCTCCCGAAGTGCTGGGATTACAGCTGTGAGCAAGCATGCCTGGCCAACTGTGCACTTTTAAATGGTCAAATGGTGAGTTTCATGGTTTATGAATTTTATCCCAATAAAAAACCTATTATTATTCATGTAAAAACTAAAGTAGGTGCTATATGGGGAAAGACAAAAATAGGAGGAGAAATAGCACTGTGTGGTTTATCCTCAGCTATGTGCAGATGTGCCTTTTGCATTAAAACAGTGCTTCAGCTGTATTAAGATGCTGTCGGTTGCAAGTAGCAAGTAGATGATTCAAACTGCTTCAAACTGTAAGGAAATGTGTCATCCTATAGTGTAAGTCTAGAGAGAAATCAAGCCAGAAAAATGGTTATTTCACAGTTAATGGTACCGGAAAATAAAGGTTTTTCATCTCTGATTCACTCTCCAAAACCTTTTCCTCACTGTGGTCATAAGACCACTGCCAGTGGCAACTAACATATGCTTTCTGATTCATGTTCAGTAGGAGAGAGACAAACATATAACTTACTCTCCAACTATGACATATAACTCTTACCCTCAGTTCTGAATGAACAAAATTTGGTTACATACTCATACTCAGAGCAAGGTTATTTAAGTCCTACCCTACAGCTGGTTATAAAGTGGATACCTGAACATAGACTGACTGGAGAGAGAGGAGACTAGGCACCCAAAGTACCCAATTCTTATCTTAACCTCGGGCACCAGCCTTTCCTCTTAGGGAAGAAACTCCCTTTGTTTAGGCAAATGCCTTGACCAGCCACTTGGAGATAGTGAATGACAGATACCCTGAAAGCATGGGTTGGTGGGAAACAAATAAAGAAGAAAAGTTCATTTGTTGTTCATGTGAAATAAAAGGGAATTTGATGGGAGACAGGTAGAAAGCAGATCAGAAGAGAACAGAATAGGGTGGGAAAGAAGGCAGTGATTGAGAATTGAGGAGGCTGAAAGATAACTTGGCTAAAATGACTAAAAGCCTTTTTGAAATATGGATGTGTAACATTTAATTTTAAATGGTTAAAGTTCTGGATGTAAATCCCCGTTCCAATGGTATACTCAGCACTCCGCTAATCTTTTGTGGATGGATGTTGTTTCTTTTCATGAAAATTGAGAATAGTCTGCTTGTATATGTGGGTCAATAATAAGGATGATTATTTTTTTTTGGTCCCTTCAGTCCTTGACTTGTGTTTGAATCTTATGTGGGAGATAGGACACAAGCAAGAAAAATGGAAAAGACTGGTAGTGTGTTGGGAAGCTCTATGTGCTTTATTTATATGGCAGAACTAAGAGTTCTCTGAGAAAAAATTCAACTCAAGGACAGAGTCATGCTAATCCAAATAACAGCTTCTATTTGTGAGGGCCACATGTAGAGGGTTTGTGTCTGTTGGGAGTGGGGGTGCCACTGTGAGTAAAAAATATGTTCATATATCCATGCGGATATATAAACTTGGATACACACACACACACACACATATTTCTCCAAGGTTACCCAGTTAGGGAATAGATTGGAACCAACCCAGGTGTATATGATTCCAAAGAGACACTTGCATTCTAACACCTGTATGATGATGATGTCTGTCTCTTGGATTTGCACTTGCTGGTGAGAGTCAGAACTATCCAAGTATATGTTATAGATAATAACATGACCCCATTTTAAACCGCAGCCAGTGTGGGCTCTAATATTTTATTAACTTTAAAAACCCTTTCCCCAACCCATTGAGGAACAAGATCCTGTTTAAAAGTAATAATAACATCAACCACTTTGCTTAAAAATTGCCACAGTAACAAAAAATGAATAAATAAGTCTTTCTGATGATATATTGGCTGCTCTACTACAGGACTGACCTTCATAACCTACTTTCCTAAGCATCCCGGCCCATCTTCTGCCATGAGCTTGGAAACTCCGCTTAACTATGTCCTTGGAACAGCTCTGCCCTCTTACCTGGACGTTTTTATCTTCTGTCTGACCATATGGCAGCTGTTTAGCTAGCCTGCTACTGTCTGTCTTCTGCACATGGCCATTAAAGCAATGCTTTTGCAAAGGGACAGAGTGGAGGTGTTTTTGTTTGTGTGCTTGTTTTTACACTTCCCATCTAGTAAGAGTTCTGGCTATACTGTCTCCTGTATTATGTTATTGTATATATAACTTTGATTATATTATATAAACATATATTATATATACACATCATACAATATATATTATATATACACATCATACAATGTATATTATATATACACATCATACAATGTATATTATATATACACATCATACAATGTATATTATATATACACATCATACAATGTATATTATATATACACATCATACAATGTATATTATATATACACATCATACAATGTATATTATATATACACATCATACAATGTATATTATATATACACATCATAGAATGTATATTATATATACACATAATATATATTATATATACACATAATATCCCTCATGCAAGGGATGTTGACTCATGCATGAGGATTTTTATAAATAAAAGTTCTGCTTGTACCTCAGAAAAGTGTAAAACCCATCTTTCTTCCTCCACTCTATAATTCTACAAGGGAAAAAGTAATTTTGAGTTGAAGAAAGAGGAAGAAAAACGATGTGTGTTTTAAAGTAGATACAGAGACCTGAGGCTCACAATAAGTATATCATAGTTATTCATAATCTCTCTCATTCAGCAAACATTAGTTAGGCACCTGCTGTGGTAATAATAATAAATTATTTATTGTCTCTACTGTGCTACAGACACTTTGCATTTGCTACTTCTAATCCTCAGAACAACTCTATAAAGCACATATTATTTCTATTTTATAGATTAAGAAACTGAGGCTCAAATAATTTAATGTATTTTATATAGCACAATTAACAAGAAGCCGAGGCCAGATTTGAACTGCAGTCTGAATGACTCCAGATATAACATTCTTTCTACCCTACCTAGCAGCCTTTCTTTGTAGCAAGCATTATGTGAGATAAGTCACAAAGATGAACACTCCCTTGAAGCATATATTAGCTGATGGGGAAGGTAGACCATGGAAACCTCTGTTAGGTTGAATGGTGTAAGTGCTGTGGAGAAAAGCCCAAAAAAGAGCATATACGAGAATCTGAGGTTGGGGGAAGAGCTGGTGGAGATTAGTTAACAAAAAAAAATCTTAGGCAAGACCATGACAGGATGCTTTTGGCAGAAAGGGAAACAGAATTTGCTCAGTTTTCTTCCTTGTTAATTTAGTTTCTTTCTTCAGAGCATGTCAGTAGGTCAGCTGAAAACGCACAGCTTGTGCCTTTACTTCTTTCCCTCTCTGGAAGGATGACCCAAACAAACTAGTGGAAGTGTTAGTTGGAAATATTGTACAAGATAAATTTCTTTTCTACTCTTAACCCTTAACTTTTTGTTTTTAATTGTAATCCTGCCCTTCGGAATCTGCCAAATGCAATCTGCAGCACAGGGAATGAACTAGTAAGGGTCTCAAAGATATACACAGACATACTCAGGAGGGCATTTTCAAGCAAGGGCTATTTCCCTTTGGCCAGTCTCAGAGGTGAAGAATGTTTGATAGTGGTAGCCTGATCAGAGTCAAGGCGGGAGGTGGTAAAACACAAGCAAATCCTTCTGTGATCACATCCTTCAGTGTTTGATTCTAATGTGTAGTCAGAACTTCACAAACTAGATGCCGTCCTTTGGTGGGCTGGAAGCAAGCACATGGATTAAAACTATAAAATGTCCTTTGCTCCACCAGAGTGGCTGTGAGTCATCCCTACCTTGAGGATTTCACCTGAGAGGCTTTCTTATGAGTTAAGGAAAAATTCAGGACGATTGAAGCTGGCCATCTTTGGACATGGTTTCTCTTGAGAGTACTTCTGATATTGACTTGTCAATGACTTGCTATGTAACCCTGGATAAGTCAATTACTTTCTCCATACCTCTCCATATAATAGGAAATAATCATTTTTCTCCTAATAAATAATAATACAAATAGTTTATATTACATATTTTCAATTTAAGTTTTTTTAGTTTTAAACATAAATTTTGTTAATTGAATAGGCATTTACAGTATGCTGGGCACTGCACTGAACATATTGCTCACATAATTATTCGACAAATCTTCATAAGGTCTCTATGAGGGCATTATTATTACTGTATCTGTTTTGCAGATGAGAAATTTGAAGCTTAGACTATTTAGGTAACTTGCCACAAATTGCCCTGGTTGTAAGTGGTTGAGTTAGGGTCACTTTATCTACATTTATAGCTCCTGTTCACATTATAAATTATTGCGATCCTGTGAATAACAATATAAGCCTCTCACTAGATTGCAAGCTAGTCATCTTTGTATCTCCTGAAGTATCTGGAAAATTTTGGCACTTAGTAGGAACTCAGTAAGTTTTATTTTATAATTCATAAACATGAATGGAAGAATAGATAAAAAAGTTATTGCCATCATTATCATTATCTGGTTGCTAACAATAGGAGAAGCCAGATTTCCTAGCAACTGTGATGAATTATATATTGTGATATATAGACCTAGAGAATGTTGATTAATTATGTCACATTATTTCCCCCAAAACAAAGACAAAAAGCTTAGTGAAAGTCTACGGGGAAAGATAATAGCAGCATCACACTCCAAAAAGATGCTACTGAATTTGCAGCAGAGCAGTTCCAACATATCTTAATATTTTAAAACTTGGTCAAATTAATTAAAACAATGAACCCTGTACCCAAATAGCATAAATGATAATTTCACAATATAACATCTTTCTACATTTCATAGTTGACAATAGGAATTAGTGATATGAAAGGCATACATATTTGTTTTTATGCCTATTGTTAGTTCTGAAATTTATGCCATGACATTAAATTCTGGATATTACTTATAAACCAAACTTCAAGTGTATTTTAAGGAAAAGAATTACCCAAAGCTTAGGGAAATAAGAAAAAGTACACACATACACAAACACATGTGAAAGTTAGTGGCTTGTATGTGTGTGCAAATGTATGTGTGTGTGCAAGAGTGTGTGTGTAATATATATATTTCATATATATGAAATAAATCATATTGAATATTTTTAAAAATCATAAAGCTCTTGCCTGGATCCAATCTAGGGAGTTCAATGGGAGGTAAAGAGGCAGAACAGCATAACTTTCATATTTAAAGTATTACAAAAATGTGCTTTGAATGAGTAAGTAAACCATCTGCACACCTGAGGATTTCTCTGAGTCCACATGTTCACTGTACATGTATATATCTGTCTGTTCATTAAAGTGTCACGAGAAAAATGAGTAGTCAGGGTTTGTCAAAATTTAGAGGGGTATTTGGGGTGATAAAAGTTAAAATAAAGACTATGTGGCCTATGAAAAAAAATTTTGAAAATTATGGGGGTCACCTCTAAACAGACAGTCATCATCTTCTATAAGTGGCTGACACTGAGATGGCCCAAAAGTAGTAAGACATCATGCAAAATCACAAGAGTAAACCTTTTAGTGGAAGCTGATTCTCACATGGGCAGCTCTGTATGGTGAGTTCCAAGTAGTAGAGCAAGTGGCAGAAGAGATTTGTTTATTTATTTATTGAGAGCTATGTGTTCTCCTAAGCTTTGATTAGTAGTCCAAGCAGTTTTGAATAAATTATTACTGCTGCTCTAACAGGCTTTACTTTAAAAAAAAAAGATTAAAAAGAATTATTCAATAGGCACAATTTAGAATCTGGAGGTTAAATCAACTCGTCATCCACTTTGGAATCATTTTACTACTTATTTTATCTCTTCTTTTTGGTTGTGTGAATAAAACTTGCCTATCAATCCAGGAAAGTACTGACTGCTTTTCACTCTGTCAGCACTGGTGTTAGACCTCTTCCAAAATGGCAAATTACTCTTATGCATCATAACCCAGCTTCTTGGAGTCCGCCAATGACTCTTTTAAGCCCTAGCTTCTGAGTCAGCCAATCAGCAACAGCTGCACTCCAGAGCCCAGGCTTCCAGGCTAAAGGCCAACAGATGAGTGTCTATGGAGACTCTTCTGAAAGCCCACCAATCTTGAATTCCATGCTTCTCATTACCCTATATTTGATCAGAAGTTTGCTTTGAAAAACTGTGTCCTACAAACAAGGTCCTGCTATTCTTAGCAAGCAACAAGTTCAGCTTCTGGTTTCAGATATTGTAGTGGGGGCCTCTTCCTTCATTCATGGAGAGCAAATGATATTCCTAATAAGGAGATTTAAGAAATGGTGCAATCTTCTCCTCGTATCCACAAAAATCTGGTCCTGGCAGGAGACCTGCCTCAACATTAAACTAATCCTAGACCATAGGAGGTGCATCTTAATTTACTATCTACTAGTTTATATTCCTCATCTGTTTCCCAAAACAAGATGCATGTACTACTTGTGGTTTGGGAGATTGTTTTGCTGGTACATAGATGGACTTAAAAATGTGTGTGTGTGTGTGTGTGTGTGTGTGTGTGTATTCTTTAACATGGTATTTGAAAAATGTAAAACTAGCATATCAAATCAGTGATTTCAGGAACATTATTGCTTAAACCAAAGCTAACATAGGATGTTGCTATGGTTTGAATGCTTTTGTCTCTCCAAAATTTACACATTGAATTCTAATCACTAAGGTAATGATATTAAAGATAGGGCCTTTGGAAGGTGATTAGGTCATGAGGGCTCATCCTCAGGAATGGGGTCATAAAAGAGACCCCAGAGAGATAGCTAGCCCCTTCCACCTTGTGAAGATGTAGCTAGGAGTCACCATCTACGAACTAAAAAGAAGGAGCTCTCATCAGACACTGAATCTGTTGGTGATCTTGGACTTTGTGGAGTCTAGAACCATAATCAATAAATTTCTGTTGTTTATAAGCTGCTCAGTTTATGGTATTTTGTTACAGCAGCCTAGCACATAGAAAATGCTCAGGAAATATTTGTCAGCTGAATGGGTAAATTTCCAGATAAGCCTTAGAATAATCAAGGGCAATCATACCATAAATGACTGTCATATGAGATAGATAGCGATGGCTGCAAGAAGCGAAGATAAATATCCTGCACAGTATAATGTCTTTCCAGAAGTCTTTCTTGAGAATCCATGTCTAGAATGCATTCATTCGGAGATCTCTTTGAAAATGCTTAGCATTTCTCTTCCTTATTCATTTGAAATTTAAGCATATTCTCTTTTAAATTAGCAGAAGAAACACAATTTTTTGGATTTCAGTTCACAAAACAACTTTACATATATCAATGATTAGATTGTTTAAGCAACTTGATGAGATAGGCAAAGCATGCCTTCCTGTTCTGCTATGAAAAAACTAGGTCTCATGGAGTTTAAATAACTTGCTCACTTTGAAAAAAAAATTGTTAATCCCTTTCCCTGTGCAAGGCTCAAGAGGCTGGAGGGTAGAAATTCTGCAGAAAGCTCATTAGGCTTAAGGCCTTTCATTTTGCAGAGTGGTTAGGTGTTGACTATCTCTAAGTCCTTGAATTACTTTGTGACTGGTATGGCCATAGTTATTCTGATAATATGTAAAAACTAAGATCAAAATTTTTAATTCTATAGAGCTGCTACAAATGAAGAGAAAAGGCTCTGTGTTTTGGGAAAGCAGCTTAAATAGTTATGAAACCAATATATTAACACTTTATGTAGATAATACTTTTCCATCTATTCGTATTTTGTTTGAGTTTTGTCTTAGGAATTGTTTAATTTTAACAGATACTTTCTCAGATACCATTCGTATGTTTATACTGTTTCTTTAATTTGTCAATACAGTGAATTATATTGATAGATTTCTTGATTTGGGACCATGATTACAATCCTGAAACAAATATTTTAGTCAGTGTATCTTTTGACACTATCTACATTCCATTTGATTATATCATATCTGTATTTGTTAGTGAGGTTGGTCTGTGGATCTCTTGTATCATAGTATTTTGAACAGGTTTTGGTCTTACAATGATTACATTATAAAATGAATTAAGCAACCTATCATCTTTTTTAAGAGCTGTAAAATAGAAGGTAAGCGCTTTAAGGACAAGGGTTTATTTTATTTAATGTTGCACCATAGAGCGTAAAACACTGACTTACATTTTTGATACATTTTTGTCCAAGGTAGAAAAGGAGGAAGCAAGGAATGAAGGAACAAAGAACAGGAGGGTCTGTTTCTTTAAAGTGTGGTGAAAATCAGCCATAATGTTATTCAGTTGCTATTGTTGATAGTTAATATTTAACTTCTGTATTACCTGGTCTGTTCAAGTTTTCCAGTATTTTATTTAACTTTAGTTACTTTTATTATCCAGTTCCTTTAGAATTTTAAATTTGTTGCCATAGAGTTACATATAATCTCTTGTATTCCTTGAATTTTTTCTGATTCTAAATGTGGTTATGTCTCCTTTCTCATCCATAACCTTGTGGGTTTTTGTGCTCTCCTTTTTTCCCCCTTTAATTTGGATTATAAGATGTTTATCTCTTCTTGTGGGCTAGTCAAAGACCGGGCTTTTGAATTTATCTTCTCTACTGTTTGCATTTTGCTTTGTTTTCTAATTCATCACTTTAAGATTGAATTAAATTAATTCTCTTTTCCTACTTTGCTTTGGTAGATTCTGGGTTTTGTTTTGCATTTTTTAAGATGAATTTAAAACTTTCCTTAGTTTTATTCTTCTTTTTTAAATGTAAAGGCAATTATGTTTATAGCTTTTGCCATGAATGTTGCTTTTGCTATTTTTTATAAGTGTTAGTATAAAGTGCTTTTTATTTTTATTGTTTCCAGATAGAATGTAATTTTAGTTTTACTTCCCCTTTAGGCTAAAAATTATATAGAAAAGTGGTTCATAATTTCAAAGAGGATAAGATTTTACCATTTAGGATTTTTTCTTGTTTTATTAGAATATTTTCAGAGTGTGGCCTTCATGACAGAAAGACATTATTAAAGTATTATTTGTATCCAACCAAGTATGTGATTGATTTTTATGAATTCTCATTTCATATAACAAAAATATTCTCTATTTCCCAATTTTAAGATTCAACACACCTATTCAATTGATTGACTATATTATTAAACTTTTCTGTCTTTATTAATATTTTGTCTACTAGTTCTTCCTGCTTCCGAAAAATACAAATTGAAATATGCCACCATCATTTATTTTTTACTTAGTTATCTTTAAGTTACTAGTAGTTTTTGCTTTATTTACTTAACTTTTGTGTTGTTTGGTATCTACAGGGTTACGAGGGTATTTCTTGCTTCAAAAATTATATTTAATATTATGTAATTTCTTTTTTTAATTAAAAATTTTAACTTTAAATTCAACTTAGTCTGCTAGTAATGTTGCCCCTCCTGATGTTTTTTTCTTTCTGCACTAGTCTTTATTATGACAAGTTTACATAAACAGGTTTAAAGGGTAAACCTAAGCCTGCTCTTTAAAGATGTAATATGTGCTGTTTTCTTTCCATGAATGGAAACATTTCACAAAGAAAGAACTTTGGAAACAAGAATTGAGAACATGTTATTACAATATGTTTCTTTCTGCATTGATTTTAAGCCCGGTAGTGGAGCATACCCGTAGTCCCAGGTGTGCTAGAGGGAAGGTTGAGGCAGGAAGATTCCTTGGGCTGAGAAGTTCGGGGCCAGCCTGGGTAACCTAGTAAGACTGTCTCTTAAAAAAATTAAAATTAAAATTAAACATTTCAAGTCTTCTTGATTTTTAAAATTATATTTGCCTCGTCTTTGTCCCTTCTTTTCCAAACTTTATTATTTCATCTTAAACTGTATTTCTAGTAAATGGTATATAGCCTACCTTTGATTTTTGCTTCAGTCTAACATTCTCTCTCTTAGCTGGGAAAATTCAGTATTTTATGTTTTGTATCATGGTATGCTTGTCTTTATACCTTACTCCTTACTTTGTTTTATTTCTTTTTCTTTTTTCTTAATTTATTTGTATGATTCAGTTATTAGTTTATTAATTTTCTTTTTCCTTTTTGTTAACTTGGAAGTCCTACTATTATTTCATCTTTCATTAATGGTTATCTTGCTTTTCTTCGTGTTCATAATTGTAAACATACTTATTTAATATTATATGAAAACAAGAGCATAACTCTTTTTCTACTAAGGTCCTTTATTAGTTTTACTGCTTATCTGCCATCTCTCAATAAGGCCAGACCGTTAGCACATTTTCACTTGTTCCACTAGCTTCCCCTCAACCCCATCTGCCCTCCATAGGAGACCGCTGGGATACTTTTATTGTGTTCTTCTTTCTCCCATCCAAATGCCATCTTCAATAATTTAGTACTTTTAGTTTCTGGCAATTATTAGAATTTTCCTTGCAGTAGGCCTCTTCTATTTAAAAAATTCTTGTTTATAACCTAGTTTACAAATTCCCAGATTGTATTCTATTGTATTTCCTTTTAAACCTATTACCAAGTTCTTTGTTCACCAGTTTTACCTATTCATCTGTTTCTCTATCATGAGATTTAGATGTTTTTAATTCTATGGTTTGAGTTCTTTCTTAAGCATTTCCTAAGACGGGATATGTAAGTGAAGTAATCTCTGCAAATAGCATTCTTTTAAGCTATTAGTGAATAATATCTTATCACAGATTCAGTCTCTTATTCTAAAGCATCTGTAGATATTGTTCTACCATCTCATAGTTTTGAGATTGCAAAACTTAATTACCAATCTCAAACTTTTTTGTTTTGTTTTAGAAACAGGGTCTTGTTCTGTCACCCAGGCTGGAGTGCAGTGATGCTATCATAGCTTACTGCAACCTCGAACCCCTGGGCTCAAACTATCCTCCAGCATTGGCCTCCTGATTAGATAGGACCACAGGTACATGCCACCATGCCCAGCTAATTTGTAAACTTTTTATTTTATTTTTTTTGTTGGAGCAGGTGTCTTGCTATGTTGCCCAAGCTGGTCTTGAACTTCTGACCTCAAGCGATCCTCTCAAAGTCCTGGGAGTACAGGTATAAGCCACCATGCCTAGCCTCCAATCTAACTCTTTTTTCTCTTTTCTTTTACCAAGATGTATTTATTATCTTAGCATCTTATCTGGAACTTGATGAGCTACTTAAATCTGCTGACCCAGGTATTCTTCAGGAAAATTGCCTTCAGTTATTTGCTTGATGATTGTCTCTCCTTCATCTGTCTGTTTTTCTCATTCTAGAGCTGCTATTTTTTCTCCTGAATCTATCTTTCAAAATGTACGTTTTTCCCTCATATTTTCATATAGTTTTTCTTTGTATTCCTCTATGATTTAACATATACTTCCACCTGATCTTCCAAGCCACCAATTGGAGCATCTATAATGCAGCCCTCTCTTTTACTTTATCTATTAAATCTTTAAATTTAAAAAATCTTGTGGGTTTCGCTCCAGGAACTGTGCCAACTGCTATATATTGGACTTCTTTACATATTCTCCTGCTTCTTTCGAATCTAGCTTTAAAGGAAGCAGCTCTATTTCTTTAGTGGTCTCTTCAGATTTTTCTGTTCTGTCTACTCCCTGGCAGATGGGCCCTGTTAATAGGATGTCATTTCTCTGCGTCTACTCATTCTGGTACCTTACATGGGAGCCCTCCTGAGCATGGTGGAAGGAGCAACCCTGTCTGTCCTGTGGCTCATTGTATTAATACCTTCAGCTGGCTGTCCATCTCTCTTCTTTCAGTGGACAAAAGCAGAGCTTCTTTGTTCTGTGATCTCTTGTGTTCTCTAAATCTCAGAGATAGAGACGAATAAACTCAACTGTTTAATATCTCTTTAATTCCTTAGAGCCAGGGAGACCCTGAAGTTCAGTTCGGAAGAGCTGAAGTTCAAGAGAGCGTAAGTTGACTTTCTCCCCAGGAGGCGCAGTTTTCAGATATTGGCCTTAAGCTTTTGTACTGAGCCCTAAAGTTCTGACCCAAAGAGGAAAAAGTATGACAGCTGGTGTCGGCCCACCCCTGCTGATTGGCCCCCCAAGAAGGGGGTGAGTTGGGGTCATCACCCCATGTGGAAGAATGTGGGACACCTCAAGCCATCATCCTGCCAAAGTTTCTTCCCTCTGTGTTCCTTTAGGGCAATATTTTTGAAAGCTTATTAACTTAAACTTAGTAGTAGTTCTGCCCTATCCACTAATTAGCAGCACGAGTTTGAACTAATCACCTACTTCTTTGGGCTTCAGAGTCCTTATCACTGAAATAATTAGGCCCCTTCCACTAGTCTAAGATGTCTGTCTCTGATCTTCCAGCATGCAAGTTGACTCAGCCATGTAACTGCCATACATTCAAGTGAGAATTGCCGCTCCCTGTATCAACTCTGAGTAAGAAAATTATTTTGGAGTAAAACTTGGGCAAAACAAGGTCTTTAGTTGCCAAAAAATTATTCTGCAAGAGTTCAAAACACTAACTCTTAGTATTTACCTCAGTCAAGCCAATTTTCCTTAGGGGAACACTATTGTTCGAGTTGAAAAAAAATGAAACCTAAATTGTGGTTATGTATCTGGCATTTATAATGTAAGTATGAAAGCAATAGATTTGCCTGTGTTTTTCTAAATCACATAACTTGCAAAAAGCATGTTCACATATGCAATTTATTTTCACATTCAAAAAATTAAACTCGAATTCTAACTGCAAAGACTTGTCCCTTAGAATTATGAGGGGAAAGAAATACCTAACACTTTTTACAGTGCATTATTCTTTGTGGAGATGGTGTTTCCCTTTTTTTCATTGTTCCTTTAAGGTCGTATTTAACCACAGACAGTTGTCGAAGAAGCTGCAAACCTGAGAACCAGGTGCACCCTCTTAATGCCTCCTATGGAACATTTTATTAATCTCTTTGACTCCACTCTATTATCTCTGCCTGGAGTGTCCTTCCTGTCTCCTTCCTCTTCCTACAATTCCAAGCTTTAATGGTCTTTCCATTTTTAGCGTGGACTCTTTTGATGCTTGCAGCCATGGGTGTGGGGCTAGGTGGCTGGAAAATTTAAGGTTAGATTCCATGGCCTTAAATACAGTATCATAGAAGAGTCAGTAAATACTGGAAACCATTTTAGAGTCCTATGTATTTATTATCAGTGTATGTGTATGCTTCCCCCCACCTCCCAGATAATATGCAGCTTGTAGGTGGTGTCTGTGTCTCTGATCCCCTTAAGGAACAGGACTAGTCTTTTAGACAATAGGTGTTAATTATTTTGCATTAAAATTATTTAAGTTACTAAGTATCTTTCCCACTTAAAATTTCATAATGCCCCAGTAAGAAATATTAACGCTAGAATCCAAACATCGTGGTAGGTAGAAGCTGCTCTTCCACAAATGCAGTTTAAAAATGCTTATTACTGCAACTGTTACCTCATTACTGCATGTTTGCAAACATTAAACTTTCTCTACTGAGAAGTGAGAAACTTTTCTAAAGTCAAAGTATCCAACCAAATTGCATCATGATTTTCCTTGACCTGGAATGGACAAAGCATTTCTTGATTCAAAAGTTTTTCTTTTTTTCTTTTCTTTTTTTTTTTTTGTGGCATCCTGATGTCCTAGACAGTAGTTTAAGTGATGGATGGATTGGAATCAATTGTATGCAGTCTAACTATCCCTGCTATTGCTTCCGTGCAATTGTGCTGGAGCAGCAAATGAAGGATTAGAGGGTAACTCTCTGGGGGCAGTGAAAATACCCATCAATCTGTTCCTGCTGCAGGGTAATATGGATGATGTAAAGCTTGAGTAGCCAAAGATCACAGCGCATTGTTCTTCTGGAAGGAAGGGTCATCTTGAGAAAAAATAACAATAACAACAACTATTTAGTTCTCATCTCCAGCTGACCAACAGCCTCTCACTCCTTACACACACACACACACACACACACAGAGCAAAATATGGGATCATAAAAATTATAATATGCTGTTTGATTATAACATTGCTATAGGATGGCAACTTACAGTATTTTATGATGACTGGCACAGAATGGGCTTGGCAGGAAAGGCTCTCATTCTTAGTTCTCAGGAGTTGATATTTTGCAAAATCCCTTGGCTCTTTCATTTCTGTTGGTTGCTGTTGCAGAAGAAAAGTGAAGATTTCCTCCCAGTCTTTTTCCTGTGCAACTCACAGCAATTGTGGCGGATACATGGGGTCTGTTACCATTGGTAATGTTAGCCAAATTAGTAAGTGAGAACTCTGGAAAAGGAATTTCCTGGGGATTTTCATAAGTGGTAGCTAATTTGTTTATTTTGCTTTTATCATTTTTCCTCATGAGAAAAGAAAGAAAACAGTAGCCTATGGAAAAGATTAGGAGACAGAGGCCTCTTTCTCATTTCTACTTCCTCCTGCTGACTTTGGAGTGTTTGGGAGGTCAGAGTGGAGATTGTGAAGTAGGCGGGAGAACATTCTTGTATCTCAGGTATCCTGGAAACAAAACACACATCTGGGTCTTCAAGAAAAGCCTGGATACCTGGAGTGTGGGTCCCATTGAGCTAACGCAGGGAAAAGGAGAGAAATCCTTTGGGAAAAATCATTTCTTTCCCTTTTGAGCAACCAAAAATTAGGCAGATGTTTTAATTAACTGCTTTTTTATTTTGTTTCACGATGTGGGTATATGTGTGTATTTGGTCCCGGGTTCAGCTTCTGATAGATATATCATCTACATAATAGGTTGTTTTCTAAAGAGCAATGCTGTTAAGCTGGTTAAAAGCCTGAGCCTTGGAGTCAAAAGACTTGGGTTCACATTTCAACTCTGCCATTTATTAGCTAGATGATGATCAATTCTGGAACCACAAATGGCTGATTTCAGTGACGGACCCTAGACAAATTGCTTAAATTTCTGAAGTATCAATTTCTTTCTTCATCTGTAAAATAGAGATAACAATGGTAGCTAATCATAGTTGCAGTAAGAACTTAATTAAATAATGAATGTGTGTTTATAGCACTTTCAAGGCTAAGGCTGTTATACAGTAAATGATCAGTAAACATGGACATTTAAAAGCTCATTCTCTGCTCAGCTATGAACTGTTTTAAAGCTCAAATGTGATTGCAAGCCTGGGGAGAAAAATTTGCCATCTAGTATAGTATTCTGAGTGACACTTAGTGGTTGCTATGCCTTAATATCGCAAAGCACACACACACATGCATGCACACGTACACACTCCAGAAATTACCCCTTTATAACAGAGATGCAGACTCAGATACATGGATTATGTCTGTAAGTAATACGATGTGGTAGTGATTCCAGTTATCAAACCTAGGTTAAATCAAAACCGTCCCATAATTCTAACCCAGAGTACGAGATAGTGTCTTAAATGACCTCCGCCATCCAGTTTTTGTACTTGAAGAAGTCAAATAGTTCTCCTCTCAACTTCTGTCTATTTTATACGTTGCTGTTGAACTGCCTCATTGTGATTCTTGAAGGTGCAACTGTATAGTAATTATCCACATCTGAAAAAGGAAGAAAAAAAATCTTACACTCTTGATGACTTCTTTTTGCTTGGTGCTTGGCAAGCCATTTAAGTTAGGTTTTAATCAGTGTTGGCATCACTTCTGCTCATGCTATAAAGAATTATGTTCCTACATATGTGAAGCCCCAGGAGGAAAGAACCTTCAGACAACACTAAAGCTTTGGTTGGGCCTTCCCAGGAAACCATGCAGTCTTTATGGACCACTGGGAATAGCCTCAGATTTTCACAGATGTGATCGCTTCAAAAGGGTGACCTTCTGTGTAGTTCACATAATCAATTCCAGTCAATTCTCACTGCCATCGTTTATCCCCCAAGGGGGAATAAGCTTGTAAGAATCAGAAGTGTCTAAACAAGCAAAGGAAGACACCATAGAATGAAGAGGTGACAGACAATCAGGGGAGAGAGAGAAGAGGAAACCATTTGCGATGGTTTATAACTGCTTTCTCATAAATGTTTCAGTAATTGCAAAGTCTCTCTGATTAATGTTTATAGTTCCCACTCATTTCAGGCTGGCATATGACCCCTGATCCTTTGTTAGTATTTTGTATATGAGGACAGTGACACTGGGCATAGGCATTTCTAGTAATTTTGCCACCCAAAAATAATGTCAACCTTTTCTGTAACTGCAGTTGCAACAGATCAACCCATTGCTGTGCACAATTGGCAAAAGCATGGGGTTTGAATTTTAGGACTCGTTTACAACCTGCATCAAGGAAGGGATAGCTGAGCTATAAACAAAGAAGGAAATGTGAGTTATAAAAGACGTAACCACAGAGATGTTTCATAGGTCACTTTCACAGTTGACTCAATATTGCTCAGTGTGGAATTAAACTCCTCAATGCCAACTTGGCAGCAAGTGCACTTTTTAATCTCTATATACAATTACAGTGTTGACAAGTCAAGGGGTCGAGGGGGAGACATGCCACACAGATTTGTCTTCAAGAAGAGACTTGTTGCCCAGCTGTGGAGAGCATAGTCAGCTGACAGCTGGAAACGGTCAGCTCCCTCAGGGTAGACCGCAGCTGCAAAAAGCCTGCTAGTCCAAAACTTGGGACATCTCTAACAAGCAATATTTGCTTCAGATGTCCTCCACCTCCACTCTGGCATAGGGCGGCTGAGGCTATTTGGACCTATAGCAAACTTTGGCCTCTCTCACTCTGCCCAACTGTGCTTCCTTCTAACCTTCATGAGTGTCGATACCTAACAAACATCTTGCTCCCCAAATTTAGTCTCACCATCTACTTCTGGAGATCTTGATGTGTAACATAATTTCTCACTAGCATACTGCTTTTAAATTTTTCCCCCAGAATTCAAGGAGCCCCCAAGGCTCCAAGGCTTGAAATCATTACACTGATGTTTGGAAGTAGAAGTTGCATAGATTCCTCCACTGTTTTGCTATTTGCTATTTGATATCCAATGTTACTTTGGTGAGAACAGAATGAGTCTATACAGAATTAAATGAAGGCTGAGAAATTCATTTGTCAACTTATCGGGACTTGCATTAGGATATGAAGCTGGAAATAGAAGTACTGTAAGAACTATATAACCCCTGACTTCAAGAGGATCACAGTCTAAGAGAGGGTAAGAGACTAAACGGACCAAATATTATAGCCAAAAAAAAGTTTAAAAGGTAAAAAGAGTAAAGGATTGGAGGGGATAAGGTAGACAGAATAAAGACAGGGAGACACAGTGGAGAATAAATGGCAGAGGAGAAAGAGGAATCAACATCAGGTTACCATCATCCAAGGACATCAGATAATTCATCAGAGAAGAAATTTTTTTCTCTTGACTCAATCTTCATATTAGTTTTTGAGACTAAGTTATATTTCTAACAAAAGTCATTAAACAATTGCCTATAAAAATGGGTAAAATAGGGAAAAATGAGAAAAATGGGGGAAACAGAACTCTTCAGTCTCCTCAAAGAGTTCTGGTTGACTTTCCAACTAGCTCAGAACAGCATCATTTTCTTGTGTCACCTCAGTTGTGCTTCTTTTTTCGGCTCCCCACATTTTTTCGTAATCTTACTCAGCATGGATTCCATACTTCCACCCAAGTGCATATGTATTCCTTCTGTTCAAGAGACCCAGGCACTTGCATTTCATCTCGTTGGTCCAGGCAGATGGGAGCAGTGTGGCCAAACAAGTACAGTCAGAGACTTGGATTAAATCTAGTTGACTGCTGGGTTCCTTGTACTATATCAAAGTGAATGTCTGCCAATGTCACGTAAGAATGTATACAAATTAACTGCAGACAAGAGGACATATGAGAAAAAGAATCAACAAAACTATAGTATTAAGGAATGTTTAAGTAAGTGAGTTGAATCAAAATAATTTAACTTAAAAATAAGTTAGTTGTGAAACGTAACAGCTTAAGTAGTAAATACAGATAAAGAAGACAGAGGAGGTTAAGGAAATTTAGGAAGTTAAACTTGGGAATAAGCAGACTGGAAAAATCTTAAGATTTATTCATGAATAAAAAATTGGAAAAATAAGACAGAATAATACCAAATCCTTTTATTGCTAAAGACTAATTTTAATGCACTTTGACGTACTGTCTCATTTTTTTTGAACACCCTATGAAAACTATAGAAACAGCAACTCTTGTCTTCCTTTTTAAAGTGAGGATACTAAGGTTTGAAGAGGATAAAAAGTTCATTTTTATGAACTGCTTCACTAGTTAGTGAAAAATCTGGAATCTGTGCCCTGCTCTCTTGATTCTGAGTCTAAGATCTCTTCTCATTAGACCTTGATGAATGTCTTCTACGATTGAGGAGGGTGAACACCGAGCTGCCAGAACTCCCATTCTTTATACAACCCAAGGAATACTTGAAAGAAAATAAAGAACTTTGTCCTTAGAAACAAGCCATCTGTTACAGAGAGGAGCAAAACAGCCAGGCATTCATGAGCCGCACATCAGTTCTGCCAGGATCTGGCTGGGCAGCCTCTGTTGCAAGCTGTTTAATCTCTAATTCCTGTAAATCAGGAACAATATCAACTGGTTGATGGAGAGTTTGGAGAAGTCCAGGGCAAAGTGAAAGCAACAACAAACACCAACTTAACTTCAGCCAAGACCAGCTCTGCAAATTCTTTCTAGGGCAGGTCAGATTGATTAGGTTTACCTCTAGCCTAATGCCTATATTACCAATAGGAGCATCCGTGCCGTTCAACCCATAATGCTTAGACGTTGTGAAGAAAAATTGACAAAGATGACAATTTTTATCTCAAAAGAAACATACATTAAAATCTGGGCTTGTTTTTGTTTTCACTTGCTTAACATTTTTGTTCATCGTTTATAGCACATCGTCAGCAATGAGGAATGATGGCAATGAATCTCTTTTTTTCCTTGCTCTTGCTTTTTAACCCTTTTTAGTCTCATCTATCTATTTCTGTTTTTAATTGTGGAAGGGAAAGTTACAAAAATGCTGCTTTAAAATTATTAGAAAGGAGACATGAGAGATCATTTTTTAATGTTTTGCATTTTCTCAAAGTAATAGCAGAACTCAAAAATGGTTGTTTTGTGATAAATAGCCATCATCTACTTTGGTAAAGTGGCATGCAAAATCGCTCCTGTGAATGCCAGACATAATCCTGACTCAGGGACTTTGCAATTGCTATTCCTTCTGCCTGAGCACATTTCCCATAGATATTTATCTTTCTGACTTTCTCACCTCCTTCAAGTCTTTACTCAAATGACATATCTTAGTCAAGTCTTCCCTAATTACCCCGTTTTACATTGCAATCTGCCCTAGCATGCCCTACTCTCTTTTTCGACTTTATTTTTCCCATAAAATCATTGAATTTTAATATCCTGTATAATTTACTTATAAACTGGAGGCGGGAGACCTGAGTGATTGAAAGGTGGACTCTAGAGCCAACCTGCTTGGGATCAAGTTCTAGTTCTGCCTCTTATTACTTCTCAAATCTTGGGCAAATTACAAAATATTGTCTATAAAATCAGAATGATAGTAGTAACTATGTCATCAGGTGATTATGGGGATTAAATCAATGCCTGGCACATAAAAAAAGAAGTACTATATGTGTTAGTAATTATACAATTATTTCTGGCCATTGGAACATATATTCTGTGCAGGTGGTAGATTTTGTCTTTTTTGTTCACTAGTATATACACAGCGACTTAATCAGTTCCTGGCACACATCAAGTGCTCTAAAAATATTTATTGAACAAGTGAATAAAGGAAGGACAAATATGTGAAAAAGCAGGCAGTCCTTTCTGTGTGCAGGAACCAGTGTCTGTAGTTAAACCACGTTTGGCGGCACACAAAGACATTAAGCTTGGTTAGTTTTAGTTTCTCACCTACCTGCAAATTTTTACTTTAGAAGCCCTCAGTGTGCACAAGGTAGCGAATTAACATATCAAACTTTCCCTCTTCACCTAGATGTTCTGATATCCAGGTTTGTAAGAAAAAGAGAGAGAGAGTGAAAAAAAGTTGTATGGGTGAACATTTCAAAATCTGTAGGGTGAAAACTCCTGTTTTATGTTTGAGTATCTGGGATAATTCTTCAGTAGTGGGAGCACAGTTCTACTGGAGAAGGGGAGAATATAAAGATTGCATGAGGAGGACAAGAAAGTCCAGGAGAAGGACCAGGATTCTAGCAAAGCATTCACGGCAGAAGTTAATCGAGAGAAATAAGACCGGTAGCCAGTGGGTGTACCTGGTGTGGCAAGATAATATTTTGATATATTAACAGATGTGTTTCTCCTTCCCAGATTTCTTCCTCTGCGATATCACAAAACAAAATGCCAAAGACAAAAAGAGTCAAAGCTCAGCTTTTGAGTGGCAAAATAAACTTTTGAAAATTGTGACAGAGACAGTGGTATAAGAAAAAAAGAGTTATGAGTTTCAAAATTCTTGGTTTTCAGTTTCAAAATCTACAGCCCCAGGGGACACAGGGCGTAAAGTTTATGCATGAAGCAATAGGTTGGAAAGAAAACAAAGCTGGCAAGAGCTGGTTTTCCCCACTTCACCTCCACCCTACAGCAAGGTTAGATTTCTCTAGGCTGGATGAGAACGTTAAACCAGAGGAAAGCAAGATTTTAAGCACATGAAATGTTCTGAAAGGGGTCATATGCTCGTGCGCCTCTCTCCAACTGAGACCAGGCACTGGGACTTTAGAATCCAAGATCAGTCTGGGAGGTCTAATGGTGGCGCTGATCTGTGCCTTGCTTCCTAATTGAATGTTGAAGAGGCAGCCAGCCTTGGCTTTCTCCTCTGGGTCACACAGAGGAGTTGAGGTGACTAGAAAGTCTCTTAGTCAACAGGAAGTAAACTTATGAAGTTCCTCTGCCCTAGATATGGTATAAGGATGCTCAGAACTTTCACCACAGACCTGAGAAGCAGTGTAGCTGTAGCCCAGAGTGCAGGGGCTTACCAGTCTTTTCAGTGTGAATAGAAAACTGTAATGACCATGTCTTTTATTTTCTATGTTATGATCCTTTGACACCTAGGCCCTTGCTGACCCTAAAGGAACTATCCCAACTAGGGCTGGCCAATTCCTAAAGATAGTAAAAACCTTGCCAGCTCAACTAGCAGGCTTTTAAAATGCAAACCAACCAATCCAGATCCCACATTCCTAACCACCTCCTTTTAAAGGTGGTTAGGAATGTGGGCTCTGGATTGATCTCACATTCTGAGACACTATTCACCTGAACTGATTACCCCAGGGCCAGGTTCTAGATAACTAGGGACAGCCCTGACACACCAGAGTCCACTGAAATCATTCAAACTGGCCAATCCTAAACCTGTTTAACCTGCCTTACCTGTTTCTTCCAACGGAAACCACAATAAAGTATCTTGCTCACAATTCCTTTCTCTCCCTCTGCCTCCTGACTAACCCTGGTGATTCCCCATGCGTCACCTCGCACCATAGCATGATGTGCTCCTCCTCTTGGGATCTGTGAGTATAACAAATTATCTCATCAATGTCAATAATCTCCTGATCTGTTGGCCTTATCCTACCTCAATAATAAATATAATATAGGCATAATAAAACCTCTATTACCTCTATTAAAAAGAGAGTGAATTGTAGATCAATAAGCAGAAATCAGAAGGAATATTAAGGGCAGTGGGTAGACAAAAGCAGACAACCAGTTACTCTTTTCCACTAATGCACTGCGCTACAAGAGCCTTCCAAAACTCAGACACAATTGGGAAAGAAAGGAAACACCTTGTGTTGATGGAGATAACACTAAAATCAATGAGATAATCCCAAATTGATTATGGAGAAGCTGAGACAAATCTGAACTGGCTGAGAATTAGTTTTTAGTTTTTTTAGTTTTAGTTCTACATTCTCCACTCACCAGAAAGCAGAAATTATTTTAAGTTAAAGTAAATAACGTTATATTTCCTGTGCCTATGAACTTGTAGACTGCAATTGGGATACTAGTATGGATGGAAGAAAGATTTGGTAAATAAGTAAAGAACATAATTCATTGCACCAGAGCAGATGTTGGCAAACTATAGGCCACAGGCCAAGTTCAACCTGTTTTTGCAAATAAAGTTTTGTTGGAACAGAGCTACAACTATTCATTTACATGTTATCGATGGTTGCTTTCCAGCTACAAAGACAAGTTGAGTAGTTACGACAGAGACCATATGTCCTGCAAAGCTTAAAATGTTTACTATCTAGCCCTTTACAAAAAACGTTTGCCCTGAACTAGAGTACACTAGAGTACAACATCAGCAAAAGCTAAATTATTATTGTGACTGTGCTCTACTGATATACCGTTGTTTAAATTTCTCCTTTTGAGATTGGCCCTAGAATCTGGGGTAGGTAGGCCAGTGGCAGAAATTAAGAGAAATATGAAAAATAGAAACATAAAATAGGCAGGACATATTACAGTTCCTCTCAGTGCTCCTCGCATGATCCTTTTCATGTGTTAGGTATCTATTTAATACTTGATGATTTGATTTTATATCTGGAAAGTGCATGCTTTGAATGATCTGTGGGCAGCCCCATCTGTGAATTACAGTGGTTTCAGTCCTATCTGTGAATGTAAATGAAAGTAGTTTTAGTAATTAGGTATCTTGGCCAGGCGTGGTGGCTCACGCCTGTAATCCCAACACTTTGGGAGGCTGAGGCTGGCGGATCACCTGAGATCAGGAGTTTGAGACCAGCCTGGCCAATGTGGGGAAACCCCGTCTCTACTAAAAATATAAAAATTAGCTGGGCATGGTGGCACACGCTTGTAATCACAGCTTTTCGGGAGGCTGAGGCAGGAGAATTGCTTGAACCCTTGAGGCGGAAGTTGCAGTGAGCCGAGATCATGCCACTGCACTCCAGCCTGGGAGATAAGAGTGAAACTCTGTCTAAAAACAAAACAAAACAAAACAAAACAAAAGGTAATTAGGTATCTTATCCTCTGAGTCCAAGTTCTCCAAGGAAAAGAGCATAGGTGGTAGGTGGTACAGGTCTTAGTTTTTATTTTGTCACACTTTCTGAATGATTTTTTATAAGTCACCTTGACCAGCACTTCTCAATGGGGGACAGGGGTGGGAATATTTTATCTCTTTACCCCAAGGGACATTTGACCATGTCCAGAGACATTTTTGGTTTTCACAACTCGGGTAGTGGTACTATAAGCAGGATCTAGGCAGGTGGTGCTAAGGTTTGGACCATAATCCTGAACACTATGATCCTGAATGCTGAAATCCTGAAAGACCAAAATTCCTAAAATCTAAAATCCTGAAAATCACAATTCTGAAATGTCAAAATACTGAAAATATAATTCTAGAAAAAAATAACGTTATAAATTTTTTATAAAATTTGCATTTTAAAATGTTGGTTTTACTTACATTTATAAAAGGTGGTTTATTTGAGAAACATAAAATATGACAGAACACTTCATAGGCTGCTTTATACATAAAAGGGACAGTAATAACATGTATATTTTTGCAAGTATAAACACTCCAGCATGCTAGCAACAGTAGCATGAGTATAACAGTTATAAGCAGATGAATTTAAGAATAGCCTATATAACTGCAGTCATCTGAAAGACCATGACCGACAACCTAAGCCTTTTGATGAGACTAATCAAAAACTGAGATGAGTCAGGACCACATAGGCAGATGCTCAAAGAGCCAAGATCTTGAGGCATTTTATCTTTCACGAATGCAGATGTTCAAAAAGAACGTCCCTTCATTGATTGAGGAAATTGTAAAGTTTTTACATATACACACAATACAAACACACAATATCAATGTTGTTATATTTGTCTAATCAAATTTGCAAAAGATGCATACAAGAAATTAGAACTCTTTAAAAGTCTTTACACAATGTATGCCTCCAATATTGAAAATGATGTGAAGGTGAAATACATAGCATATCGAACTGCAAAAAATAATGCTGACAATTTAAAATAGTGGGGGAAAACACTAAAAAGAAAACAAAACACTAAAAAGAAAAATTAGCATATGAAAACTGTATATTATAGGGATGGAGTATAGGCAAGTTGCATAGAGGTCGCTCCTAAGAGCTGGCCAACTTTCACCATCATTAACTGTATTTTGAAGACTTGCAACACAATAAGTAACTGCTTTCTTCCTCTTAGGGCATGGTTCTTCTCAGAGAATACATCACATTCATTTTCTACATGGCACTGCTGTTTCTGAAATTTTTTTATAATTCAGTATGAACTGACATGAGCGTTTTCTATTACATTTTCCCATATTCTGTGCCATACTTCTACGTTGTTCTGGGCTCAAGGAAATTCATTTTACATGTGCTCATATATAGACCACAAATTTGGCATAAACAATACTGGTGATGGAACAGCAACACTGTTGCATAAGTGACTTCTTATCCTACCATGCACATAATTATTTTCTAACCAGCCAGTAACTTCACTGGCTTCTTCAGGAAAATGCAGCTTTAATTCATTAAAAGCTCCTGGAATGTCATCAGCTGGAAGGGTTGCCAATGCTGGCAAATGACTCATTTTTAAACTGAAGTTTTCCTTATTGTCATATCATGTGGCCAATCCATTCATCTGAATTTTCTGTTAAATGCATTGGGCTGAATGAAAAAGCAAAATTTATTGGTTAACAACTTGAAATGTTCTTTTAGAAGCCTTGATCACACTTAATTTCAAGTCTGTCATTATAGTTTGGGGATTCAATCAGCTGTTAGGGATTTTAGACTTTAGGGGTTTATACTTTAGGGGTTTCGATCTTTCAGGATTTCAACATTTGGCATTATGACATTCAGCATTGTGTCTTTGGGATTATGATTGGCACTGGATGGGCTATAAGTGAGTTGAGACGAGAGACATTGCAAAACATCTGATAGGGCACAGGACAGCCCCTACGATGAAGAATTATCTAGCCCAAAATGTCTACAGTGCTGAGATTGAGAAAGCTGGATTTAGACTCTTTGAGGTTCAGTTTCCTACATGTGTGTATGTATACTCACCTCACCATAGTTCTTGTGAGATAATATAAGATTGCTATGTGAAAAGTCCCATATAATAAGCATTATCCTCATTATTCAAGATAAATAATAATTTATTCTAAAAATATTCATTGTGAAACACTAAGTATTCCTATCATCTTATTCAATAGGCTACCACCGGCTCTTTTACCAGATTAATTTCATTTTACTGAATAAAGATCAAAATTAAATACATCCTAACCTGTGTTCTCACATCTCAGTGAACACAACTTTATTTTAGTTTTTACCACATTATATTAGTTACGCATCTCTTTATGTAAACTATTTTTCTCCTTGAGAGTATGGATTACACTTCACTTCCCATGGTGCTATTCCAAAGTTGACACTCAGTAAATAGTAGAAGTATTGTTATTTGAAATGTTCAGTTATGAATGGATATGAATTGTTAAAACCATCATATTACTGAAGAAAACTTTCAACTGCAAGTCACTGCAAGCTTGACTTAAGGACCCAAAGAAAAAGAGCAAGAAGTCTGAATCTGGACATTGATTGTCATGGACCCAACAATGTCAGACATGAGATATCAGGACCATCTTCTCTCTGTTTTTTTGCTTTTCCCTTAAGGCTGGCCTTTCACTTCAGTTCTAGGTATCATAATGTACTCAAGATAGAAAGTAGAGGAAAGTGAGAAGTGTTGCTTTGGCTGCACCTATACTTTAATTTCAGAAAACCAAAACTTTCTTAGAAGGTTCCCTGATTCTGTCTACATATCACAAGCTGGCAGTTGGTTACAAACAAATTTCTCTCTGCAAAAAGGGCTTAGAGAGTATATGTATTTCCAGTCTCCGTATTGAAATGTTCAGGGGAAAAGGAGCTGATAATGGCTTTTGGGAAGCCATCCATCCCTACAAGCTTTCTTGAGCATTCTGGACACAGTACTCTATTTTGAAATGAATATGGTGTTCATGGAGTTAGGATTTAGAAAGGGGAATTACACATTTTAAAGTGCTTGGAGATCTGAGAGATATTGACATTTTAGTTAAATGTGAAAACTCCCCGGCTGCTTTTTTTCTGAGACAGAGTTTCATGCCCAGGCTGGTCTCAAACTCCTGGGTTCAAGTGATCCTCCTGCCTCAGCCTCCAGAGTAGCTGAGACTACAAGCACATATCAGCATGCCCATCTTCTCCCTCTAATTTTATCTTCCCATTAAATAGAAAATGAGCCTTGAGAGGTTTACTGTCAGGCATAACAAATACCAAGAACACAGAATTGTTCGATGTTATGTTTTTAAAAAGTATCAATATGTTAGTAATCTGTTATTTTAAAATAAAGTCAATAATAAAGAGGTAATAGAGGACCTGTGTCATTTAGGAGGACTATAGTATGCAATTCCTTTTCTCATCTGAGAGATAGTTCCTACTGATACAGTATTGTAAGAATATAGTGTCTTTGCTTTGATTATGGACTCTAAAAAGAAAAACTCCTTCTTTTCATGGCTTCAAAGCAGGGCACAGGCAGTCATAAAACTTAGTATCCGCCAGCTGCATCGTCCTACCTGGGACTTCAAGTTCCTTAACAAAAGTAGGAGGAGGGTTTATTCACGGTAGTTGCGTGAGAGTAACCAGTGGCAGGTGGCTCTCCAACAATGGTGGGGTGTCTCTGCCAGGCTGTTCCCTTTAAAAGATCCTTATGTTTGCTATGTTCCTTCTGAAACAAAAATTCTTTTCTTTGTTTAAGAAACCAAAATCAGATGTAGGTTTGCGAACAAGCCCGTGATGGATACTGCAACTATTGGTAGATACACATTTTTCTGTTTGCAAAGTTAAATATAGTCAAATAGTGTTTATAAAGTTGAAGGACGAAAACAGATTTGCATCTTACTGGTTTTCTTTTCTACTTGCAAACCGAAAGTAGATTGTTAGTAATAAGATTGTAATAAGATTGTAAGTAGTAAGATTGTTAGTAATAAGTCAACAACAGGCTCCAGAAAAAATGGAAATATAAATGGTCCTCAATTTGGCATTTTGGAATTTGAGGCTTATATAGTATGAGCAAAATAAACTCCTCCTGCTTCTATGAATTCTTTGCACTTTTTCTCTATAATTCCTTATCAAGCAATGGGTTTGTCTGTTAACCAAGACTATACATAAAATGTATTCCCGTAGTTCCTTTTATTACATTTTTTCTTTGTTGTTACTAGTGGAGAAGCTAACAAGAGCAGAATTTCCTGCCCAACTGTAGCAAATACAGAAAATCAGAAAGAGAAGCTTTGATACAGCCAGTGTAGATACAGCTAGGACGTCATGAATCAGAGCTCCCACACACGATGATAATGGAAACATCTTATCCATATCTGATTTGCTCACATATAGTTATTTAGACAACACATTTTACATTCCTGGATAGGGAGCCTCCGATTTGATTTCAATCTCATAGTCCAGGTAAGTATAAAATGACTGCCAAGCCAGCAGACATAAATCTGTACTATCTCATTTTCATCACAGTCTCTGCATTGGGAAAAAAATGTAAGTGAAAAGACATTTTCTCCCACCTTGTTAAGTACACAATTACATAGTTTAAAGAAGATAAGAATTTCAAATTGTTAGAATGATATCATTACTCAAATGATTCCCTGAGAACTTCAAGTATTCCCCTTCCCCCAAATGTAGGCAGGGCAAAATAGAACCAGTAGGAATGAAAAATGTTAATTGTTTCATGTTCTGTAATTTTGGGTTTAATGACTCAGGCTATGTGCTACTGAGTAAAATACTCATCTGGAGAAAAAGACTGTTGCATGACATATTTCTGATTAAGGACAATTTAAACTAATTCTAAGAAAACTCTTACATACTGCACATGCCATAAAATAAGCAATCCATTTAGAAGCCAAATGAACACATATGAGCAAAGTGGGTGAATTACGGCTGCCCTGGGAGCCTTGGTGTTACTTCTCCTTACGCTTGTAGGCTTAAATGATTACTGCAGCATAGATATTGACAAATGGATATAGTTACACACTGAGGCCTCGTGGGTTCACACAAATGCTGGTTGCTGTGAAAATTCTCAGCAGTCTGAGGAACAGGAAGTGTCCATGGCTGCATTTGCAAATTTGTTCAGTTGCTCTCAAATTGCTAGCTTTCTGATGTGATCTCTGCTCATTTCCCCCACCCTAGCACCTGCCTCACTCTAGCACCCGTTTATGCCATTGCCCCCAAAAGAAGCCTTGCCATTTGACCAATTGTCCCATGCCCATTTTCAGACACCTCAGAATCTCTTCTCCCATCTCTGCTCTAAACTCAAGTTTCTTAAACCTTTCCAGAGCAAGTCCAGTCCAATCCAATCACATTGTTCCGTTGGGAATATCTTTGCTAATGGCAGCAGTGGGTGGAGAGAGGTCCGTGCCGTTATTTTATCAATGTGTCTTGATCCTGTCTTTTCCAATTAATGATAAGTTCCTTGATGACAGGACCCGTCTCTTTTTCCTCCTTCACTTCCCACAGTGGCCATAGAAGAAATATAGACAGTATAGCCTATTAGGGCAAAGTGATTTACACAGAAATGAAGCATTCTTACTTTTTATTTCCAGTTGCCCAAAGACTTAGCAAAGTTGATCCTGCTACCTAATGAGACCTCTCTCATTCCCACAGTCTCTGCCTAGCTCCCCGCATGTTAGAAAAATGTGACAATTTACAACTTTGATGGGGAGCTAGGAACATTCGTTCCTGGAGCAGGTTAAACTGTTAGCAGGGTGGAAACTATTTCTTCAAACTAGATGTAATCTGCAATTCTCGTAAAGCACTTAGCAACAATTCCAGTTGATCCTCACTTGTGAGTTTATATGCGTAATACCCACAAGGGCTGTACCCATGTTTGTTTTGTTTATTTTTGTATCACAAACCTTAGCCTAGAAACTAGTGCAAAGGAGTCGAAGGCTCTGTCCATTCACATATTCAGCAAATACATTGAGCACCCACACACCCACAAAGTGTGTGTCTTTTTTTCACTGCTGTCTTCCCCGTACCTAGGGAAGGTAGGGACTGCCTTCTTGGTTAACTTCTGGCTCAAAAAAAGTAAGAGCTAAGAATTAGCAATGCTTACTCTGTGCCTGGCACTTTTTAAAGTATATTACATGTATTTTAGATGTTTAATCTTTATAGTATCCTACAAATTAGGGATTATTAATATCCTTATTTTTACAGATGTGAAAATTCAGACACTTTTCTGCATAAATATGTACATAGTACTTATGTGTTGTAATATACACATTACAATATAGCATATATTTGTCATATAACATAACATGTATATGCACATAAATACATACTATAATACACATAGCATATATTATATGTAATACATATCATATATACATATATACATGTACATATGTTCATGTATTGATATAAACATATATTCACACACATACCCATATAACACTGATAAAAATGAAGTTGCTTTAGTGTAAGTGTGATGGCAAGAAGGGCTGAAATCTGCTGGCCTTTCATCTTGTCGTCACTCATCCCCTCCATATCCTCTAAGGCACTTTCTCAGAGCCCAGTTTGAAACCACTCATCTAGCCCTTGTCTCTCATTTTACATTTGAAGAAAGTGAGCCTCAGAGAGGGAAAGTGACTTATTTAAGGTCTCACAGCTTCATTAGCTGTGGGCTAAAGGCTGAGCCAAGACTAGAACGCCCCAATTTTCAGATAAAAAAAGCTGAAGCTCAGGGATATTGTCATTTACCCATGAGCTCACAGGCAGGAAGTGGTGAAACTATCATTAAACTACGGTTGGCCTTGTTCTTTCGTGGTTTCATTTCACTAAGCCTCTGACACCCTGACCTCAACTTCCTTCTGTAGATATGTCACCTGGCCTCCTTCAGTCTAAGACACTACACACTGGCCACACACTTTGTCATCCTCATAGACTGACAACCTGCTCTCACATACCCTGCTTTCTTACTGTGTAGGCTCTCTTTTCTTGCTCAGAATGTCCTTTCCCACTTCTTCATGTGCCAACTCCTAGTCATCCTACAAGAACCACATTCACTTTAAGTTTCTTTTGAAGCCTTTTCAGTGTCCCATACCCTGATCCCATTACCTCTTCTATGTATGCAGGGCTTGCTTCATGCTTGTGTAACCCAAGGGCCCTGCATTTGATTTAACACATTTTAAAATTCTTAACAGTTTGTGAAAAAGGGAACCCATATGTTCATTCTGCCCTGGACCCTGCAAATTATGCAGCCAATCCTGTGTGTGTTTTTTCATGTTGCGTAGACTCTATTACAGTCAGTAACATATTGAGAAAGAGCGTGTGTCTCCTCTGATAGTCTATGAGCTCCTTGAAGCAAGAGGCTTGTCTTAGTCATTGCTGTATCCTCACCACCAGACTCTACGGGATGCTCAGGATTCACCTGTTGATCTGTGAGGAAGTCCAAGGCTCAGTTAATGCCCCCCACCCTCCTTCCATAACAGTCTCCTGATTAGGAAACAGTGCTTGACCTCTAGACAATCTGAGTATCCACTCCAGGAAGTGGAACATTGCCTTCCCAATGTTGAAACTTTTAGCACTCAATCATGTTTCAGGAACGTATAGAAGGTATGTGCCTATTCTGCTTCAATTGCTTTCCAAAATAAGTATACGAAAGTGGATAGAAAATATTTTAGTTTGATGAAGTAAGAATGTTATGAGGCAAAAGGAAATGACTTATCCCACTGGGTGGGGATTAGGTCTGGAATAAGATTGCACCATGACTACAATGACTTCTTTAGCCAATGACATTCCTGAAGATTGGATCAGAGTAAAGTTAAACTAACCTACTCAAGGAAGACTTTCCTAAATCAGCCCCTTTGCTGTATAATTTAGTATGGAGAGCTGATTGTGGGTTTTTCTTGTTTCATTGTTTAATACATAGAGGTTTCACATTTCATTTTGAAACAGAAAGAGGGACTGGAAAAGATAAGTTAGTATGAGTGAGGAAAAGATTAGAAGGTAGAGATAGGATCGCAATGCTGTTATCACCTTTGCTTTATTGATAATCTCAGGAAGGACTAGACTGCTAAGAAAGAGGAGCCCAGATTGGAATTATAGAGACGACGCCAGGATCAGCCTGTGAGAGGATGTCTCACTTAGTACACCTCAAGGATCATGTCAGCTGAGCATCTATACCCCGCGTGATGAATATTGCATACAGACTCTGCCTTCAAGTCATCCCCCATTCGACAAGCATTTATTTAAGGTTCTTACATTCCAGGCCTTGTACTGGATGCTAGAAACAAACAGATAAGGAAAACGTAGGAAAATGCTTCTCTCAGGAAGCAATATTGTATATGAGTGGTGAAGAGCTTCAAATCTGGGGCCAAACTGCTGGGTTTGAAATTTGGCTTGGCCACCTACTGGCTGTCAAATCTTGGGCAACTTTCTTAATCACTCTGTGCCTCAGTTTCTTCATCTGTAAAATGAAATAGCCATAGTACTTATTACAAATAGGTAATACTTAGTGAGAATTAATTTGAGTCAATACATAAAAATGACTCAGAATAAAAGACCAGCTAAGAATATATACACACATTCTTAGCTACTTATAATCTAGTAGGAAAGATGGGTATGTTATCAGAGGACTTACCATGCAAGACGTTTGAAGCCAAATCCCTGAAGTCTAGAGTAACACATCACCAACGGCTGATTGAATGCCACTGAGGTCATCAGCAATGGTAATGGAACACCTAAATATGACACCAAATGGACACCATAATAGCCTTAATCTCTGGAAGCTTTCAAATCACACTATATGGTTCTGGAGGCACTTAGACTGTCCACCTTCCATGGATGATTCTGGTTACAAAGGAGGCAATGGGCAATGGCAAGGAGTGAGGGGAGAGATAGGGAAGTTTGCCTATGGCTCCTCACTACAGGGCCACATGGGAGAAGGCACAGCTAGGACCTCTTCCATTATGTGTATATATGGAAGTAGGGAAGGACTTCCCTTAATCTCTTATCTCTTTGTTACTTTGTGACAGTGCTTCTTTTTTTTTCTCTTTTTCCTTCTTTTTTTTGAGACTGAGTCCCCCTCTGTTGCCCAGGCAGGAGTGCAGTGGCGTGATCTTGGCTCACTGCAACCTGCCTCCCTGGTTCAAGTGATTCTCTTGCCTTAGCCTCCTGAGTAGCTGGGATTACAGGCACAGGCCACTACGTCCAGCTAATTTCTGTATTTTTAGTAGAGATGGGGTGTCACCATGTTGGCCAGGCTGTTCTCAAACTCCTGACCTCAGGTGATCCTCCTGCCTCAGCCTCCCAAATTGCCAGGATCACATGCATAAGCCACTATGCCAGGCAAATGGTGTTTCTATCTCAATAAATATCAACAACAGACACCAAAAGTCTAAAACAGAAAAAGGTGGAAATTACTTTTCTTTTTTTTTTTTTTTTGAGATGGAGTCTCACACTGTCACCCAGGCTAGGGTGCAATGGCGTGATCTCGGCTCACTGCAACCTCCGTCTCCTGGGTTCAAGTGATTCTCCTGCCTCAGCCTCCCAAGTAGCTGGGATTACAGGTGTCTGCCACCATGCCCAGCTAATTTTTTTTTGTATTTTTTTTAGTAGAGATGGGGTTTCACTATGTTGGCCAGGCTGGTCTCAAACTCCTGACCTCATGATCCTCCTGCCTCGGCCTCCCAAAGTGCTGGGGTTACAGGCGTGAGCCACTGTGGCCAGCCGGAAATTACTTTTAATAAACTTCTCCAGTGGCTCCCTAATGTCAAGCAGCATATGTAATTACATTGGGACAAGCACTGCGTCCTGGAACTAGCCTGAATAGCCACACTGCTATGGCAAGAGGTCATCCTGGTTGGTCAGGCTTCTTCCAAAACATGAGAAATATTGACAGCAGACAGAGTGTCATTGTCTGGCTGTGAAAATGTTTCTGTTGTTTATGAGTTAATCTGAACTGTTCACGAATGAAAATGCCGTTAGTCCTCTGAGTCTGGTTTTTCTTTCTCACCCCTTCACTTCTTTGGAAGACAGCCTGCTTTCCAATGAAATTCACATCCTAGATAAGACCCTTGCTGCACAGGCAAGATAGCAGACATCAAGGCTCACGGGCAATGGAAGTTATGAGCAGATCAAAACTGCTGCTCTGTGTCCTGTCCAACAGAGATAGGACATTTATATTAATATTTGGCTAAGTTTCTCAATTAGTGATAGATGAACTAAAGCTCATCTTCATAGTAAGGTGATGTAATTTTCCTCTTTGGATGATATTTGCATTGTAAATCTGTTAGAAGGCAGGAATGGCACAGTCTCACTGTGTAATAATATCTCAAAGCAGGGCTATAGTCAGAGGGAATTTTTTTTAATATAATCTGAGAAATAGTGCATTTCATATAAAATTTTGAAACAGATTGGGTGGGAGAATGCCAGATAACTAGTTATTGCAGGAGTGGGGGGTGATGAACTGTGGAAACGGATTTAGGCTCTTTCAAATCCCCAAGGTTCCCTATGCCAACGTGTGGCTATAATGTGGAAAATACAGCAACAGGGAACCCTGAACACTCAGATCCTAAATGCCTTGCAAATAATCAGATGTGCTTTTTCTAGAAAGCCTCATGATTTTCTTAGCTTAGCTATGAAAATGGATTTCATTTTACTTTTTTCTAAACTAAAGTCTTTCCACTGAATGGCAACTTTAGTACTCAAAGGCTTCTGTCTTGGCCTCTTCATTGTAATTTTAAATCAGTTTTAATGGGTCAGAATTCTAAGCCGAGAGTCATTATTTGGGAAAAATTTTCTCGAAAATTTTTAGCAAGAAATGGACATATTTTTACTTAACTCTGAAAAACATCTTTTTCTATTTGCCTTGATTAAATTTCTTTTGAGTCTTAAAAATAACATTTACACTGTTGGGCTTGCAAACATTCTGCAGATTTTCTTTGTAACATTTATACATATTACTCCACTGTTTGTTCAGAGACAGAAGTGGCCTTTCTTTGGGCTTTCTCCCCACTTTAGTTTTAGCCAAAAATGAAGTGCTAATCCCACATGGTGGGCAGACATGTGGCCTGCTCCTCCTAAAAAGCTCAGCCACCAGCCAGTGTGATCAGAGGGCTTTAAAATGTCTCTTCAGGCCCAGGTGACAGACTGGGAAGTGGATTGTGAAAAACCAGGAATATCAAACTCTGTTTTTCTCTCCGTGTTGGAAAGCATTTGTCCTCTGAGCAGAGGTGAGGAAGGGCCATTTTCTCAGGTCCCTACTAGCAGCATGCCACATTCTGCCTTCATCTTGATGAACATCTGTCTGCCCCTACCTGAAAGTGATTTATTGAAAAAGCCTCAGTGTGTGTGCTTCCAGGAAAATGCAGCTGCTCTACTCCCACACTGCCTTGGTGAAGAGCACCCTCTGCATGGAGCTCACATTATTAATCATTAGAGAAATGCAAATCAAAACAGCAGTGAGATACTATCTCACACCAGCCAGAATGGCTGTTATTAAAAAGTCAGAAAATAACAGATGCTGGCGAGGTTGTGGGGAAAAAGGGGAATGTTTAGATGCTGCTGTTGGGAATGTAAATTAGGTTAGCCATTGGGGAAAGTAGTTTGGTGTTTTCACAAAGAACTTAAAACGCAGCTACCATTTGACTCAGCAACCCCATTACTGGGTATCTACTCAAAGGAATATAAACTCTCCTCCCATAAAGATACATGCATGTATATGTTCATCACAGCATTAATAGCAAAGACCTGGGTTCTGAAATTTAAGGGAGAAAGTCCACATAATTGAATGATGCTCCAGTCCTGTGGAAATAGCCTGAGACCACCCAAATGATAGCAAGCAAAGGCTATTTATTTAGAGCTTGCTACAGCATGCTGTCAGCTGCCAGCATTTGTGTTTGACAAAAGACTGACAGGCAGGCAGGGGAGTGGGAAAGCTGTATAGTAAAGGGAAGGCCCCAGGTGCACTCTGATTGGAGTTTGTTAACATGTGAAGCCAAGACACTAACTAGAATAAGGACATCTCATGTGATTGATTAGGGAGTGTACTGGACTTCCTCTGATTGGGCCTGAGTTGGAAGGAGGGAGTTGGAGACAGAGAGATAGAAACTGTCAGTTATTGACCAAGTCTTGACCTTTCTGGACCAGTTGCTGTGGAGGGTGTGGGTTTAGCTTGCTGGGCTTCTTATGTGGATTGGAGTTTATTGTCATATATGGCCTGGCATTGTCCATCTGAGTATTCAGTCTCTCAGTTGGTATGAGGGAAATACTGACATGTCATTAAGTGTAGAGCTGTGCTGTTTAGTGCAGCAGCCACCTTGCGTGGCTATTGAGCAACTGAAATATAGCTGATCAGAAATGAAATGTGCAGTGACTGGGCGCGGTGGCTCAAGCCTGTAATCCCAGCACTTTGGGAGGCCGAGGTGGGCGGATCACGAGGTCAGGAGATCGAGACCATCCTGGCTAACATGGTGAAACCCCATCTGTACTAAAAATACAAAAAAAAAAGAAAACCAAAAATTAGCCAGGCGTGGTGGTGGGCGCCTGTAGTCCCAGCTACTCAGGAGGCTGAGGCAGGAGAATGGCGTGATTCCCGGAGGCGGAGCTTGCAGTGAGCAGAGATGGCACCACTGCACTCCAGCCTGGGGTGACAGAGCGAGACTCCGTATCAAAAAAAAAAAAAGAATTGAGATATGCTGTAAGTGCATGATATGCATGCATTTCAAACTTCTATATAAAAAAGAAAACAATATCATGAATAGTGTTTTAATATTTAGTACATGTTAAAATGATAATTTGGAGTCTGTATTAGATTAAATAAAAATATTAAAATCAATTTCACTTCTTTCCTTTTACTTTTTTTAATGTGGCCAGGAGAAAATTTTAAATTTTATTCGTGGGTCACATTTCTGGCTTGCATTCTATACTGATTGGATAGTGCTGGAAAAGAGGATTGATACATTAAACAAGGGCTGTGGGTGGTGTTTCTCCTGGGAAATCCTTTACAAATCTTCACATAGTATAAATACATTTTCTGTGTAAGAGCAGAGCAACTTATAATGAGAAGGTACTTTTGGGGACCCAAAACCTGAGGATAAAGGAATTACCTGTTCAAAATACTATTATTTAAAAACTTTATAGGTTTGACTCAACATTATCTTTGGGAAAAGCCCGTATTTGGTTTAGGAAATCTTTTTAGTGTACCTTGTGTTATACGAATAATCAAATAATAGAAGAGAGGGCTTGAATGGAGGAATCTCTTACCCTACCTGGTATTGGAAACTGAAAGTTTGCTTTTCTGAATTGATGAGATTATTGTGGTGTTAAGATTGTTCTCTTTTCTCGAGAAAGGCGCTAGGGGACAAAAACAGGAAGAGGAGGCTGAGACGCAGGGGAAGAGGTTCTGAGGACAAGGGTGGCCCAGCAGCACAGCATGGCAGTCAGTTGGGAGCTGAGGAGGGAGCTAGCTCTAGGGGACCCCTTACAGTGGGACTTGAAGAGAAGTGCCAATTAATAACCAATGTTAAGCTCTTCTCCCTTTCTGCCTAATAATTCATTTTTTATATTTTCAAATCTGTAGCAAAGTCAGGCATTGGGATTGGGCTTGGCACTTCCTTGGGGAAAGAAAGAAGAAGTGCATCCGCATTTTAAAGGATTGCAGCACATTCATTAAATCCTCCACTTTCTTCCAGCTCCTTTGTAATGCTATTTGTTTCAACACAAGTGTTTAAAATAAGACACACATTTTGAATACCTTTAGACTACCCACTATTGTCTTCCCTGAATCTTTTTCTATTGGCTCAAGAATGCAAAACTGTAGCAAGTCTCAAAGGGTTCATACTGTTGAAAGGTTCGCTGTAGATTAAAAATAGCACCGTAGTTTATCTTCGGCTGCTGGGGTATTGGTTTACTTTTCTCACAGAAACAGGCTTTAATTACGGAGCAAAGAATAAACTGGACTTGATTGCTCCCCGGAAAGACTGACATTTCAGTCTCTCCCACAAAATACTTATTGATGTTGATGTAAGAGGAAGAGAAGAGTCAGAATACAAAAGAGCTTTGTGTTGCCTGCAGTTGGGAGGCATCCTTTGTCTTCCCAACTTAGCAGTTTTGATATGGAAGTCAACACAAGATAAAAACTATAAAGCAGAACATTGTCATTTTCACAATCTTTCTTTGTGACTGTACTTCAGAAAACACCCACAGTAAGACAATTGATGTTTTTGAGCTGCTGGAGAAAAAAGGAAAGCAAAGAAAACAGTCAACAAAACTGACCACATTTCAAATTCATACTTAGGAAAATATATTATTTACAATAATTATAGCTGCATTTTCCACAGATGTTGAAACACAGATGATGATTTAACATTCAAATGGAAGAGAAAAACCCTCATTCAAAATAATTGGTGACATGTAAACCCCTCTTCGAATGCAGTTTGGGATTAATTAAAATGTATATGCCATGGTACATATCAAAAAAAGAAAAAGTCCTGAGTATTCAGGGCTAAAGAGACAGGGATTCTTTTCCCATCCCTAATATTTCCTTAGAGAAATATTCCTTGCAAGTAGGTAAACATCTGCTATTAGCTAGATAAAGAAGGTAGACAGCAAAGGATACTGTGTAAACAGAAGGAGATCCATCTAAAAATAATTCTTATGTACACAGATAAAGGGATCATGTTAGGAGCGACCATGAGAGGGGCAATACAAACAGAGAGATTTTCATGGAGACATATACCTAGCTAGAAATATTTTCTGTTTTTGGTAACAATTGCCAGCCTCTCAGCTTACTGGCTGGAGGAGATCTTACCTTCTTCTCTATTGTCATAGCAAACCCAACAATACAGAGTGTGTGTGTGTGCGAGGGGGTGGTGGGGAGGCAGTAGGGGGGTGAAGTTTTCATTAATTCCAGAGAATTCAAATGCAGAAAATTAAAAAAAATTTTGCAAAATGAAAGAAAAATGAAATCAAACATGATCTTTAAGAAAATAAAAAGGCAATGTGAAAAATCTCTAAAATCCACATTGTTTCTTAGCATTCCTCAAGAGAATGTGATGTTGGTAGGAAGATACGTGGACTCCAAAACAAGAATTCACTCCCAGTCAGCCTAAAGCTAGTTCTTGGCACCCTCAAATCTTCATCGTTCTCAAGTGTGCAGAAGGAATGCTTTAAATAACTCGTGAAAATGGCAAAGTAGAATTTCAGATTTCGAAACATTTCTGTGTGAAGCAACTCAAAGGAACAGCATCATAATCATCATTCTCTAGAAGCATTTCCCCCCAAGCTCCGTGGCAGTGCGTTAAGATACAGCACAAAGCAAATGAAACCTAGGTACTCCTGTTTTTTGAGACTGCATCAACAATGACTTCCTTTTTAAACTGTGGCACTAAGTAAAGTGTCCTTTCATGAACTAGTAAACCAAAACTCTGAAGATTAATAAAATCATTTTATAAACAAGAGGGCAATTAGTGATGTTTACAAGATATTCAATGTTGGGACCCATTTCAATGATAAATTCCTACAGGAAATTTAGTACTGCTAGAATTTATGTCCAACTAGTTTATTGAATGACATTGCAGCTATTGAACATGAGCATGAGAGATATTATTTATCTAATAGTAGGCTAATGAGATAAAACATAAATTGTTGAGATAATGAGTCCATTGCTTTAGTGTAAATTGAGAAAATGGCTATAATTAAGAGTGGTATTGATTATGAAACTTTCCCAGGTCGACTGACCTCAGAATGCACGACTGCCACATTCTGTCTGTCACTGCCATAGAATTGGCTGGATCAATCTTACAAGTGGAAAATCCACCCACAAGTGGGAAATCCGCAAGGGAAAGATAGAATTGTCATTCTAGGGAGGTAATGTGGATTCCCACTTTCTGGAATAGTGCCATGGGTCTGAATTCACAGATGCTGCAGTCCCGTTATGATTACTCAACTCCTTAGGTTACAGTGGCTCAAATTCTACCACTGGCATTTTAACCTGTGTCCCAACTGTTTTATTTGTCATATTGCCACCTGCGCACTCAGACCAAAACAGAGGGTATGGCTAGAAGCCATAATATTGGTGGCTCAGGTAAAAAAAGTCATGAAGTTCCATTGGGCTGCCAGTGGGAAGGGTTTATCTTTGAACTCATCTCAACATAATAACTTGCTTTTCATTAAGAGAGTTGTGATAACGATGCCCCTAAAATAAGCGCCCTCCTGCAATAAATTTGATTCTCCTGCTAGTCACTATCGTGGCCCACAGATATATGATCTCCTTTATTTTGTAAGCAGCATTAACCACCTGAGAAGGCACATAGGCTTCAATTCCTTCAACTTTGTATAATTTAAGCCCATGACCTAAGAAATAAATTATAGATGTTTAGATGAGATGCCTGATCTGAACAAACAATATCTCTCCTCTTCAACATTAATTTGTCATCATTTCTTTATGATATGTGGCAGATAGGGGAAAATACAAAGGAATATCAGATCAGGAAGATTTTAATTTGACTTATATAATGGTCAAGAAGAGATCTCATAGCTTGAATCTTAGGTATGAGGCTTTGGAAAAGATTAACTTTTAATAAGAGAAAAAATCTTAGAATCTGATCACAACATGAAAATGTTTACAGTTTCTCATATGAGACTAACTAGCAAAATCAGCTCAGTTGCAACAGATATCATAGGAATAAATTAAGTAATTGAAATGCATCCTCTATGTCATCTTAAGTGTCTATACCAAAATCCACCAACAAAGAATGTTTTAGTGGTAATAAATGTTATAACTGTTAGTTATTGAAGGTTTGTTTTTCCCCAGAAAAAAAGAAAGGTCTTTTTTAAATTTGCAATTTTATGGTGGTTTTCTATAACTTCGGGTGGTCTTGATCAAGCCGCTTTACCTCATTGGACCTCAATTTCCATATCTATAAAGCAAAGAAAATGGTCCAGTTGATCTCTGACATTCCTTCTAGCACTAAGAACCTGATTCCAACACATTCCCATTTGCCAGTACAGTAACATAGTACAAAGTAAATGACAAGCATAGCTAAGATATTGAAATAATACTAATGTTTTATCTCCTTGTGACTTGTCCATTATCTGTTAGTGAGCACATGACATTCTGTGTAACAGAGAGCTACTAATTGCTACTTTACATGACAGAAGTGGACTCTTGTAAGGATATATTTGAAGAAGAGTATCTATACTTGGTAAGTAGAATGGACCTTGGTAGAGGTGCATATTCTTTGTCAGAAGTAGGTATGAAATCTATATTTTGGTGAAATTAGTAGTCTATGGACTGATTCTGCATTCCTAAACTAAACCAAAAGATGCTCTTGTTTCAATGGCACTTATCCTGAATTAAAACTCAGATTACTCTGTATTTAAAATATTTATCAAATATTAACTAAATATAAAATTATGATGAGAATGTGCAAAGATTTCAGCAGACCCTAATTTCTGTTTCACTGCATGAATTCATCTTTTTGTTGAAATGTTGTGAAGGTTCTGAATTGCCTCTACCTTCTGCAGCATAGTTAGCTGTGTTCCTGGGGACAGAAAGGATACCAGGCTTATCCATCTCTTGCAAAGCTAACAAATATCAAAGCCAATGAAGTCCACTAAGGTTTGAGTGGTGGAGCAACTGAGATAATCAGTTGGTGTTTGGTATAAGAAAACAAGTCTAGTCTAACCTTTTGAATGATACACTGGCTAGAATAAATAGCTAGATTTCTGGGAGTTGGAAGCAGGATTGCCTTTGCAAAGCCTATACTAGAAAAGGAAATACATATATTTTTAAATTACACTTTTAATGACCATTTCTGCCCATCTTTATAAACTTACATAGCATGAACTTGAGCAAACGAGGATTGAGATTTCAACCTTAATCAAGCCCTAAATATTGGCAAAACTCTTCTTGGATTCATGGCAGGTCTTTTTGCCTGTTTCTAAAAAAAAAGAAAAAAGCAGCCTATTAGCTGTGCTGCAGAAGAATAAATCAGGATCTGATTACATAGTTTAGTCGGCAAATTAATTCATGAATTTTCCAACATTTTTAAAAGCACTCGTGTTGAAGTGCTGAACTCCTGCCCCTGGTGAAACTTTCAGAGCCCTTTTGAGACACACAGATACAAAGAGAAAATATGTAAAATAATGAGAAGCATTTTCATGATATTTAGTGGTATTTGTTTGCTCCTCAGAATTCTATTAATTTAAGAGAATGACTTGCAACTGTTACTACATTAAGAATCTTGGCAAGCACCAGAGTATAATTATTTCTGCTATAGCACTGACACACACAAAAGAAAGGAACCGATTCATGGACTCTATATACGTATTTCTGGCTATTTTTATTTATATTATTGTGATTTACAGTTTCCAGAAATTTGCCTCCATTCTTTCTCCACACTCAAGAAGGAAGTATACACAAATGGCATTGCATTCCTGACAATTGGTATTCCACTGAAAAGCTAGTCCTAAATTGGATATCTGATTCTTAAGGAAAGCTGTTAATAAATTCTTAGCATCTGCCTTATGGATATCCCAAACGGGTAGCTTTTTTGATAGTATTCATCAATGTTTGATTGATAACTAAAAAGGGTAATTCTTTATTGTATTGGATTGTCCTGAGCATTTTAGGATGCTTCTCATCCCTCACCCCCCTTCCTTTGAATCCCTAAATGCCAGTAGTCATTGTAACTACCCAACACATCCCATTTCCCAGCTTTTTCTATGGATGTCTATTTGAAGATGACTGCAAATAGATCGAGCTTCAAGAATGATATTGAGGTTATCATGGGGTATTCTGTGGGAGGGGAGTTATACTAAGCTTTCTCTTGTGCTTTCTCTACTAATTATGTAGAATGTGAAAAATTCAAAATGCCTCCTCTTCCTAGGGCCTTCAGCAATATGGACTTACATTGTTAAAAATAATTGTTCTTTGTGTGCTGGTTTGTGACTAAGTTAAAGAAAAATTAAATAATAGCACTCTCTTTACTGGCTGCCAGATGAATTACCTCACTTTCCTATCTCCAAAGGACCTTCCTAGGAGGAGTCAGATAAAAGAGTTATTTCTAGAATATCTGTTCATCAAGACAGAGGTATGTGTTGTCCTGAGGACCAAGGGAAGCTTCTGTGATGACTCTACTTTACAAGGTATTTTTAGAAACTGAGTCAGCAAAACAGAAAGTAACTGAAGAAGTGAGGTGTATTAATCTTTTCTTACACTGTTATAAAAAACTATCTGAAACCAGGTAATTTATGAAGAAAAGAGGTTTAATTGACTCACAGTTCCATAGGCTATACAGGAAGCATGGCTGGGGAAGCCTCAGGAAACTTACAGTCATGGCAGGAGGTGAAGGGGAAGACAGCATGTTTTCACACGGCAGCAGGAGAGAGAGTGTGTGAAGGGGGAAGTGCTACACAGTGTCAAACAACCAGATCTCATGAGAACTCATCTACTATCATGAGAACAGCAAGGGGGAAATCTGCCCCCGTGATCAAATCACCTCCCACCATGTCCCTCCCCCAACCCTGGGGATTACATTTCAACATGAGGTTTGAGTGGGGACACAGAGCCAAACCATATGATGGGGACAGATAGAGACAGGGATCAGAGTTTAAGCTCCTATTACTTGCCTAGCTCAGTCAACTGAATTGACAATTATCAAAAGATTAGGGTTTGCAGTAAAGCTGGGAATTTACTTAATAACAATATACTAATATCAGACAATGTACAAACATACGTCGACAGCAGCACTTTGGTTACATAAAACATTGCTTTCTAAAGTTACTCACACTGTCGCAACCCATTCTTTTCTCATTCTTTATTTGTCCTTTGAGACAGAGTGTTTGTTCCGTTGCCCAGGCTGGAGTGCAGTGGTATGATCGTTGCTCATTGCAGCCTTGACCTCCAGGGCTGAAGAGATCCTCTCACCTCAGCCTCCAGAGTAGCTGGGACTACAGGCACACAACACCAAGCTTGCTACCTTTTTTTTTTTTTTTTTCAGATGAATTATCACTCTGTCATCCTGGAGTACAGTGGTGTGATCTTGGCTCACTGCAGCCTCTGCTTCCTGGGTTCAAGTGATTCTCTTGCCTCAGCCTTTCAAGTAGCTGGGACTACAGGTGTGTACCACCATGCCCGGCTAATTTTTGTATTTTTAGTAGAGACAGGGTTTTGCCATGTTGCCCAGGCTGGTCTCGAACACCTGACTTCAGGTGATCCGCTGCCTTGGTCTCCCAAAGTGCTGGAATTACAGGCATTAGTCAATGTGCCTGGCCACTTGGCTACTTTTTAATTTTTTTATTTTTTAAGAGATGGAATCTCACTATGTTGTCCAGGCTGGTCTTGAACTCCAGAGATTAAGCAATCCTCCCATCTCGGCCTCCCAAAGTGCTGGGATTACAGGCATGAGCCACCATACCTGGCATCTTATTCTTTCTTCTCCCCTCCATACCTCGCTCTGCAGTTTTCCTTCCCCTCTTTAGACTTCTGATTCTACTTGTTTTCCCTATGGGACTGCTTCAGTGGTCTCCAACCCAAACTCTGATTCCCTTTTGAATCATGAATTTCTTAGGACTTTTCCCACAAATCCTATAATTCTAACCCTCTCTTCTCTCTTATTTGCTTGTCTTCTTGCACTCTTTTTCTCTCTCTTCTTGTCTGTTTTTAAAATTGTCTAGGTTTTTATAATTTACAAAGCAGCTTTGCATGTACTCTGACATTTAATCTTCATTCCCAGTGAATTGGTCATAATTATCACTTCTATTTAGTAAGTGGAAAAATGGAGGTCTAGGGAGGCTAAAGTGATTTTCCCAACATCGTACATTATTAACAGCAGAGTCAGGATTTAAATTCAGAAATTTTGACTTTTAATGGTATCTCATTGCCTGGAAGTTAAATAATGAATTTTTTTGTTTCTATGTTTTCCCATGACTTTTTGAAATTTGGGAAAGAATTTTAAAAGAAAAAATGTGACTCAGTCTCTTACCTTGATATGACACACAACGTAAAGACAACTGGATTACATGGCTAAAATAGACTCAATCCTCCTGAATACTAAAGTGAAGTCAGATTCTCTCACTGAACTTAATATTCATAAAAGAGCAGAATTGGGAAGGCTGTAATCATCATCTAGTTGACTGTACATCTCAGAGATGAGGAAACCTGTGGCAGAGACAATGCTATAAATTCACTAACTTATTTATACTTTCCTTGGACATGCAAAAAGACTGATTTGCTAGCCCTCCTTGAACCTATTTGCTACTGAGTTCTATTCAATGGAGTAGGCAGAAATGGGGTACCTCACTTCCAGGCCTAACCTTAGAATGTATTGTACAATCTTCTCTCTTTCTCTCTCTGTCTCTGTCTCTGTCTCTGTCTCTGTCTGTCTCTCCCAGAAGTTTGCTAAGATAAAAGGGAAAGACTCTTTTGCCAGACAAAGTTGCCTAGAAGAGCATTGGACTTTATGGGAGTGAGAAATTTTTTTTATATATGTTCATTTATTTATTTAGAGACAGGAGACAGGGTCTTGCTCCTTTGCCCAGCTGGGGTGCAGTGGCATAATCTTGGCTCACTGCAGCCTCAAACTCCCAGGCTCAAGGGATCCTCCCACCTCAGCCTCCCAACTTGCTGGGACTACAGACATATACCACCTTGCCTGGCTTGAGAAGCCAGGTATTATTGTATTAAGCCTTGGAAATTCTGCAGGATTATTTGTCACCACAGCGTAGACTAGCCTATCTTGATGGATAAATAAACTGAAGTTCATAGCTACTTAGTAGCTTGCTTAGATTTACTCAGGGAGTAAACTATTTGCTGCTGGTGATGATACTAGGCAGGTGCCCCCAGTCAAATCATTTTTACAAATATCCATCTGTGTTAACGTAGACCCAGGCCTATAAATATTATTTGTATTGATCTAAATACAGATGAACTCACTTCAGTCTATGTTTTCAGAGATCCACTGTTACATACATATGTATGTCATTACATAGGAAAAGGCCTAGAAATCGTGGTGGGGAAAGCAAAGGGACGGAGCTGAGGGGAAGAAGTCAGGAGGAGAGGGAAATAGTGATGCTTTAACATTACCAACTGTATTATTTAAATATTTTTGCAATGAAAATGTATTCATGTACTACTATTAATATTTAAAATAGAAAGAAAAAAACAAAAATCCTGGATCGGCATAATTACTCCTGCAACTGCTATGCTCAGTCTTTCAACACCTATTGAAATCCTGTCAACCCTTTAAGGCTCACTCAAATGCTGTCCACTCCCTGGATGTTTTTCCTAAAGCTTTCCAGAAGCAATGATATTTCTTTCTTCTAAACACCTGCAGAACCCAATGGCTGCTTATGGAGGCACTGCCTTTGTCTTTGTCTTGTATTTGAGTTATGTGGACAAACATTCTATTTCCTTATTTGATAGAACTTTTCTGAAAAGTAGAGACTATATTGCTCTTCGTCAGAAAAATTGCGCTAAAGTAAAAATCAGGGGATTTCTGGAATGGCAAAGTAAATAGCTTGGCAAATCTCCTCCTCAAGGAGAGAGGATAAAACTGGAAAAGACTGTTAAAAAACAACGATTTTAGGACTCTAGGCATACAACAAATTGAGATGCATTTATTCAAGAAAAGTTACTGAACTCCAGGTAAAAACAGTGGGAGTCTGTGATGTTATAACCTGGGTTACTCCATCCCTCAATTATAGCACCTCCAGCTCCATAGCCAAGGCAGTTCCACCATAACTGAGAAATCCGTAAAAACCAGCAACTTCCCTGCCAAAGGAGGCTAACTTCACTTAGAGGCGAGAATGGAAAAAAATCCAGGATCCCAAAACAACCCAAGGGCCTACTGATAGATGAATAATCAACACATGGCAGTATGTCCATATAATAGAATACTACTCAGCAATAAAAAAGAATGACTTATTGCCACATGTAGTAAAAAGAATAGCCTTCAGAATAATTTCTCTAAGTGAAAAAAGCTAGACAAAAATGTATGCATACTGTACAAGTCCATTTACATGAAATTCTAGGAAATGCAAACTAATCTACAGTAACAGTGGTTCAGTGGTGATGGGGTAGTGAAGGATGAGGGAGGAACTCCAAGGACATGAGAAAACTTTGGGGGAGTAATGAATACATTCACTCTCTTGTAGTGATTGTTTTACAGATGTACACATTTGTCAAATCTTTAAAAATTATACACTTGAAATAAGTGCAACGTATTATATTTCAATTATATCTTAATAAAGATGTGTTTAAAATTCTTTGCCTTAAAAATTGTTGCGTTAAATTGATTCTCCCAGAAATCTCTCTCATGTGTAGCCTGTGGCTTTATTTCCCCTTTGGTACAAAGCTTTACTCTCCCAGGGGTACATAAAAAGCTATAAGGAGCATGTGTTTAGAGGAAACAGAATAACTGCACTTAAAAAATGGTGATTCCATGCTTTATAGATGTAAACAAGGAATGTTAGAACTAGAATTCAATCATCTAGTCTAGACTTTCCTATTATACTCGAAACTCAGAGAAAAGTCCTGGTTGAGGTCAATTGGCAGCAAAGTAGACTTGAAAACCTGCTTTTTGTTGTAAACTACTGGAAAACGCAGAAATTGAATATTCACTTTGCTGACTTTATCATTCACTTTGGACATTTCTATTTAGAAGAAGTGCATAAGAACCACACTAAAAATACGAAGTCTTTTTAAACGCTCGTTGGCTTCTGACAAATGCAAGCAATGTCAAACCTGTATTTTAAGATGTTATCTATTTAAACATTCTTTCCCCTTTTCGTTCTAATTGTTTTCATATAGTTTAAATTATTGCAGAAGTTTCTTTGAATCTCTGACAGCCCAAACCAGCTGTGTTTGCTGGTAAGGGTGAAGATAGAAACAATATTTACTAGCAAAATCAAAATCAGACTTTAGAGGGAAAAAATCAATCGGCAGCAATGGAAAGAAGAACATTTGCCATTCTAGAACAGTTTCTGAACTCTAACACTGGTTTTACCCTTGGCCTAAGACATCCAGATCCAAACTACAAGAGAGGAGGGGCCACTTCTGTAAATTTCTATGGATAGCTACCAAGAGGCCCAGGGAAGAATGCCTTTCCTTGCTCTTAAATGTAAGCATCAATGATGCTCCTGTCTCCCTGGCACAGTGGGAAGAGTATAGGCACTGAAGTCAGGTAAAACTGAAATCACCTCTTGAATTCTCCACTTGTGGATAATTTTCTATCTATTCTATGGTTTCCTCATCTGTAAAACAGAGGTAATAATGTCTACTTTATTTATAGTGGAATTGTTATGAAATTTGGAAACAATATACATCGATTCCATTTTACAGAGCCAGACACATGCAAGTGACATATGGACACTCCCTAAATGATAACTGTTATTATTTATTATTTTAAGACTTAGCACATCACCGTGAAAAGAGGCATTGCTGGGTGGAGGAGGAATGTACGTCCTGCACTTGGCAATTCTATTCAATCACGCCAGGGCTCCTGATATTTGTCCCTCAGCTTTCAGCTGTTTCCTTCTGCTATACCTGATGCAGTATAAGAAAATATCTCTGCAGGTTTCTGCAGAGGCAGCCAGCACTTAGGCTGTGAATCTTTCCTTGAGTTGGGTGAGAAGCGATTTTTTTTTTCCTTTCATACTTAGAAGGACACGCTGCTCTCTCTAATACAGAGTAGAATTGCACTGACTTTGAGATCTTGATGAATTCCTTTGATTTTTTCTTTCGTAAATGAACAATGCAGTTTACACAGATGTAGTGACTCCTTCAATTTTATTTCCTTAGACCTTTGTAAATATTTTTCTCATAGTACTTATCACAACTCATTGTGGATGTTAGCTTATGCTGCTAATAGTACATTCAGAGCTAAATTTTGAGTTTCTGAAGGACAGGGCATATCTTCTTTTGTGTGTCTACAGCACATAGCACAGAGTCTGCAGGTAGATAAAATTCTATAAATATTTGTGGAGTTGACTGCCAGGAATCTCAGCTATTCACGATCAAATCAGCTTATTTCTCCTTTAGACTATGAGAAGTGTCTAAAGTTTCTGTGGGCTACATGACAAGCACAGTGCTCTGGTGGCTGCCTCCAATTGACTGGAGCAGATCTAAAAGTTGGAAAGCAACTTCTTATAGAGTAGGAATTTACACTTGAAAGAGCGTATCTGCCTCTTACAAGACGGATATGCAAAGATATGTTTGTATCACAGTGGGCAATGACTGAATTCTATACAGTTAAATAATATGTTGGACCTGTTGGTTGTGGGAGGGGATGTAAGTGGGAACAAATCCTCTGAAGTTAGTTTGAGAAAACTGATGAATTGGCAACAATGTTTAGTCTGTCACATATAAAATACACAATATTTCTAAAGAGAACCAGGCTGTGTTAATACACGACTTTATAAAGCATGCATTTGATTATTTCACGACCCATCTGAGGATCTTACAAAAATCATTCGTGTGTATTTTTATGAGGCATGTCTTATTAAGTGTACCTTTCAGCTCAGAACTTTATAAAACAAAAGAAATTTAACGAAGAAGCCCTGAATCTACCCACTGGGGTCCCCTGTATATTAATAAAAAACAGTTAACTTCAGTGTAACTAATTTAGACGGAAGTCTGAATTTGTTAGTTGCATGGGAATAAAAGGATATTATTCTACTAATAACTGCTACTAACTGTAACCAGTCAAAGCTTTCTTTCCAGCTGATGGAAGATTCCCTTAACAATCCTCATCCAATTCTATTTCCTTTTTCATCTCTTTCAATTAGTAGAACAGTCTCGTTTTGGCTCATTAAGACTCTGTCTTATTCATTTTCATATGCAGTTTAAAGACATTTTTCCTCCTCTCCCCATCTCCATGTCCTGCCTCAGTCAGCACAGGCCAGATGCATGCATCTAGAGTCTTGGGGGGTGAGTGAAGTGTTGGGCTTACCCTCACCTCTCACCTCTCCACTCACCCTCAGCTCTCTCTCCCCTGTTTACGGCAGAGCCACAGAATAAGAGAATTGAGAGATAGCCTCCTTTAACATGACTACGAATCTCAGATGCTATTGGAAAGCTATTCCTTTACTATAAAGGTTAAAGAAACCAAAAACTACCCTGGTTCTCTTGCAGCTATGGTACCTAAGTGACCTAACTGTGGCTAATGGGAAATAAGCAAAAGCTTGTTAGGTGGATTCTGAGAATACTTTTATTTTCCTGATATAAATAATACACTTTGCTGTTCTCTCCTATTCCCAGACTTCTTCCTTCCTTCAGTGTGCACCTGATGCCTGGGGTTAAGACAGCCACCAGAGGGAAAGGCTGAGAGAATTTCAAAACCATCGAGATATGGAACCATTGAGAATTTCAGAACCATTGAGATATGGAATTTATAATATAGAGTAGGAATATACTCTATAATAGCAACTTCCCACGAGACATCTTGTTATATGAGAAAAATAAATCTCTATTTGTTAAGGCCACTGAAAAGTAGGCTTTGTATTACTTGCAGCCAAATAAAGCATTTTTTTTTATTTATTTATTTATTTATTTATTTATTTATTTATTTATTTATTTATTGAGATGGAGTCTCACTCTGTCACCCAGGCTGGAGTGCAGTGGTGCAGTCTTGGCTCACTCTGCCTCCTGGGTTCAAGCGATTCTTTTGCCTCAGCCTCTCAAGTAGCTGGGACTACAGGTGCCCACCACCACGCCTAGCTAATTTTTTGTATTTTTAGTAAAGACAGGGTTTCACTGTATTAGCCAGGATGGTCTGAGTCTCCTGACCTCATGATTGGCCCACCTCAGCCTCCCAAAGTGCTGGGATTACAGGCGTGACCGCATGACCTACCTCACCCGGCCCCAAAAGCATTTCTAACTGATATACTGCCCCTGGATATGTATTACTTGTCTCTTTGATTGGCCATAGCCTGATCCACTTGCCATCCACAGGCTTTGTAGAAGAAGAGTGGCTTTGGCTAATTAATTGCTGACCAGCCCTGCAATTAATTGCCTTACTTCTAACTGTGTTCCTGGGGATTTGTAGCCCCTTGAAAAGTTAGTTTGCATCTGCTAGCTAATCCCCAGCTGGCAGCATATTGCCTGCTTCCTCTATTCTCTATGTCTCTTTGCCATTCTCTATGGCACTTCCCCATCACATGCACCTTCAGCAGCTTCCCAGCCTTAGAGCCTCCAAGCATTGGTGAATCCCATCTTCTGTACCTCTGGAGCACCAGGAACTTTAGAGAGCCATCCCTGGCCATCTTCACATGTGGCCACCCACCCCATACCATCTCTTGAGTGCTGATGAAAACCTGACTATAAGCAAGTTCCAGGAGCTAAGCAGACAGGCAGACTGCTGGATAAACATCAATCTTTCCACATCTGTGGGAGTGATTATCTTGGAGCCTTCCTTACCCCTTCCGTGACCCCCTCAGCTCACCCCATTGCCTAGGGAACTTAGGAAAAGGAATATCTTTTGTTCATTAACAATGTACTCTGCTCTCCCTACCAAAAGGGGACCTCTGCACCTTTCTCTCTACTCTCTTCTTATATCTACCAGAGTCAAATGAAGGCAGGGGTGAGGGATGGTGACATCGGCAGTTCTGCTGATCTGGCATCGCCCTCGGGGCGGTCGAGGGAGGACAGCAGGGATAGCCCTATGAAAGGGAAAGTCTCCAAACTAATTTGTAATGTTCACAATTTAGTGGTTTCTGTTTTAAGTTGTGCACCTTGGTCTCCAATTCTGACAACACTTAATACTATCCTAAGCATTCACAGCATAATATATACTTTTATGTCAATGAACCCTGGATACTTCTCTGCTTCCACCTCGAACACTACTCCATATTGCACGTCATTTTTCTCATATCAGCAATGAGAATTTAAATATTAAAATTCTCATCCTATTTGTCTTCAGTTTCTTGAAGTTCAGTTTTGAGCACATATAGAGTTCATGCTTCATATAGAGAGTATAATGATTGATCATCTGTATATCTATTGCTCTGCTCCTGCCAGCTATATCATGAACCTGCAAAATGCTGCACCATTGCAAACATGCTCTGCTAATGCCTGCTGTGAGAAGTCTTCCATAGTGAGCCTGCTGCAGCCTCAGTACCAAGGGTGTTTATAGAGCTTGTCTTCAGGTATCCAAAGAACATATTTCAGAGTCCTCCAGGATCCACACAGCCTGGAGGACTCTTAACCTTAAGTACTTTCTCGATTTTTTGTTGTTGTTGTTGGTTTATTTTCTTTGTGGCCCCCACCCCAACCCTACCACAAACACACATTACTCCCATGGCAGCTGTAGGATAAGGGTAAAAGCGTTCCTTTTTCAGCCTTGCTGAGGTTTGCTGGGCACCAATTTCATGCCCACTTTTGTTTCTCTTACTTGTACTGGCCAATCCTTTCACTCATAATCTAGTCAGACAGCAAGCAGAAGAATTCAGACAACAGCAAAAATCATAAAACCTTTTTCTTTTCATTAGAAAAGAGAAATATTGGTTGATTCAGTTCAGACTGAAGTTGAGTGCTTGAGCCATTCCAATAAGTTGGAAAGCACTCTTTTCCAACCTTCACCATTTTCAAACCGCTTATAAAGGGTTGTCTAGGCAAAATATTGGAAGAATGTTTACTCCCCACCAGGAGATTATAATTTATTGAGTATTCAAAAAGAATAACAATGGCATTCAGAAATTCTAGTCATCTATATAAATATGTTTAATTTTCTTCAATAGAAATCTAAGGAAAGTAGCAGGAACTGTTAGTGAATTTAGAAAAGCTTTTATTTCTTCTGTTATGTAAAACAAGTACTGATCATAAAATCTAAATCTTATTCAGGCCATTCAGCTGTCTGCTTAGATGATAATGATGAGTAAATGTTCGTCTCATGTTCAAGAAAGATGCTTGATTTGATACATTAGTTACAATGGAATAGTAATTTTTATTATTTTATTTTTTCTTTTAGTAGGATAAATAATTGTTTGCTAATCTTTGTTTTCTCTGTTTGATGTCTTTTTTAAAAATTATTTTCGATAGATTCCACTTATATTATTATGTATTTTATTTTGTTTTTGTTTTTGAGATGGAGTTTAGCTGGTCGCCCAGGCTGGAGTGCAGTGGCATGATCTCAACTCACTGCAATCTCCGCCTCCCGGGTTCAAGTGATTCTCCTACCTCAGCCTCCCAAGTAGCTGGAATTACAGTAGCCTGCTATCATGCCTGACTAATTTTTTGTATTTTTAGTAGAAATGGGATTTCACCATGTTGGCCAGTCTGGTCTCGAACTCCTGACCTCAGGTGTTCCACCCACCTCAGCCTCCCAAAGTGTTGGGATTACAGGTGTGAGCCACCGCATCTGGCCTCCACTTATATTAATTAACAGACTTTGTGGGAGTGCGAGTTTCTACCCAAGCTTTAGCTGCAAACACGTGAAAAGGACAAGAGTCCTGAAGTTTGCTGACAACAAAACCAATGACAAAGCAAGAGTTTTTGGTGTCACACATACATTGTGGTTTGTAAGTCATAATGGCTTTCCAAATTTGTATTTTGGTTAATTCATTCTTAGCAGAGTGACTGTGTAACTCACTGAATTCCAGGATACTTGTTATGTGGTTCCTGTAATCTCTGCCCACCTTTTTTCTGCAGTCTGAAATCTTATCCTAATCCATTCATTTCTTCCCCTATGGACTTTTAGCCTCATTACTCTGAGAGGGGGTGATACTATCAGTGTTTCCAGTTTTTTCTTCAGGTCATCTATGATGGTAAGAAAGAATACTACTCAAATCTTTAAAGGAGACTTCAGATGTGGGAGCCGATGCTTAATGGGAAGATTGGATCCTACCAAAGTGAGTTTTGATTTCTTCATTATTTTTCCTAAATCAGATGATGATGGGAGTAATAGACTTGTAAATATTCTGTCTAATTTCTCTGATTTGTATACATAGAAGATAAAGAAAAAAACTTGATAAGGCAACCACAAAGCAAGTGTCTAAGAAGAAATTGCTGTTGAACATAAAAGATCAGAGGATTTAATCTTTCCTGACAACCCGTAGAAGCAGAATAATTGAACCTGCCTCCTGCTTAGTTCATCCACTTTCCCTATCTGCTTTCCACAGTCTTATCTTAGCCTTGACTTGGCCAATGGCTGTTTTCTAAGGTGAATGCTGAAGAATCGAGTCTACAGTACTAATTGTTCCATAAGGCCACTAATATATTCTGACACATTTATTGATTTAAAACTATGCATATTTACAAAACCACCCAAAAAATCCAGTAGAGGTTAATGAGATAAGGGTTTTCAAGTGTGTTATATGTTATATTTCCTAGAAGAAATTACATCTGGGGAAAGCTGTTCATGTTTTACTACTTTGACTTTGCCTTCTTTCCATTTTAACTTGCTCCTACCTGATAAATATCAGCAATTCTCTACTCATGCCTTCAGTTTTAGTACTCCTTTGGGAGACTAGCAAAGCAGCTGTGTAATGGAACAAAGTCAGGGAGAAACTAATCATGTTCACCTGATAGCTTTCTTCATGTTGGGGGTACCTCCTGGCTTCCATTTATTTCCCCATCAATAATGCTTGATTAAAATAATAGGAGTCTACTTTCAATGCTTAAGTTATTCTAAGCATTGCTTTCTATTCTGAAGAAAACCCTAGTGATTTTTGACAGGGATTACAATTTAACTATTTCATAGTCCCCTTAAAATTTTAAGAAATATTTTTTTAATTTACATTCAAGTCCAGAGAAAGTCATCTCAGACAAAAAGGCAACAGCTGCTGGTGTTTTGTGCTTTGAGGGACATTCTGGAAGCTCATCACTGATTCACTATTCCTCCCCTACCAATCATCAAGGTGTTTGTAGTTCCACCATTACTTATTCCTTGGGTTCTTTTCTGTTTAAATGTCCTTCAAAAGTTTCCAGTTAAAATGCAACTACTCTTGGAAGGATTATACATTAAGCATTTATTACCAAGCACTTTAGCAAGGCTCTGGGGGGTTGAGACCTAACACTGCCATATGAGGCTAGGGGTGAGCAGCAGAGAAGTGGTGGGAACTGAAGCTTGAAGTCGCCATGTTCAGGTTTTGATACTTCACAGATTTGCTGAGAGCCCATCCAGCTTCTCAGTATCTTCACACAATCTGAAATATTTGCTTGCTCAAAAATATTTCATATGTGAATTCTTTTATGTATTCACTTATTTCAATTTATTTCTACAAATGTTTGTTAGGTATAGTCATGTGCCAAACAGCATGCCAAGTTCTGGAATAAGGAAAGCAGGTGCCCTGCTCTCAGGAAAAAAAGTGACAGCAAGTTAGAAGGAGGAGAAATAATAAGCTGTTTATTCTGTTTAATGGATCAAAAACACACAGAAGTGATGGCATTTGATTTTAGCTCAATTGAGAAGTGAGTAGACAATACAAGAAAGGATGTTTCAGGCTGAGGCAACAATATGGAGGTACAGAATTGGAGGATTAAAAGTCTATGTCTCTTTTGAAAATGCTCTGCTGTCTGGTGCGGCTTCAGGTCTGGGTACACAGAAAGATGCACTGGGAGAGATCATTCAATCACGAACTGTTGGGAGTTTTCTATGTGCAAGGCATTTGACTATGAAGTGACACTGTATATAAAGGGTAAGTTGCAGAGCAACACGTGCATGTACACACATTCACAAAACTGTCTTCTTTTCTTAAAACTTTCTATGCCACAGCAGGTATTTCTCTTCATCTTTTGAACTTCTAAGAGTAGAGAGGATAAACAAATGGGTAGGTGGCAAAGGGTGCCCTAGAGTGAAATCACATGTGGGGCCTCAGTGTGCTCCAGAGAAGCACATGAGAAATAACTTGGAAATAGCCTGGAAAACTTTTCTTCCCTCACTGAGGAGGACCTTATAGATGCTCTGTGGAAATGCACATCAAGGTAAATGTTACTATAAGTCTGAAAACTCTCATTCACTCAGTTAATAAAAATAAAGCAATGGCGTACTATGTACTAGACAATAGGCTTAAAGCAGGGGATAGAATGGTAAGTAGAGACTAGAGTCATGAGAGAAACATACACAAACCAATAACAACAGTAGTTGAGTAAGGGCAATAGTTGCAATGGAAGATACATTAGAAGCCCAAAGAATGTTTCATTCTACTTATGAAGGCCAGGAAAGACTTCCTAGAGAGTCAAGAAGCAAACTGAATTTTGAAAGATGAGTAAGGCTTTCTCATGATCAAAAGGAATGGGGAGACAGTCCACATATGCAAAGGCAGAAATTGCAGAACTTATTTGAAGAAATGCAAGTAGCTCAGGAGAACTCAACTGGGTAAGAAGATAGAGTAGTAAGAAAAGAGAAATAAGGCTAAGAGACGAGTAAAAGACAAATCTTGAAGGACCTTACGTGACCTGCAAAGTAATTTAAATTTTATTGTATAAAAAATGGATTTCATTGAGGGGGTTATGTATTCATGTGAGTGGAATTAACTTTTAATTGGTTTTTAATATTTTTAATTGACAGGAATTTTATATATTGTATACAACATGATGTTTCAAAATATGTATACATTGTGAAATGGCTAACTCAACACAAGTTAACATACGTATGACCTCATATACTTACCATTTTTTTGTGGTGAAAACACTTAAAATCTACCCTTTTAGCAATTTTCCAGTATATAATACATTGTTAATAACTATACTCACTGTTTTGTACAATAGATCTCTTTTTTATTGTATTATTATTATATTTTAAGTTTCAGGGTACATGTGCACAATGTGCAGGTTAGTTACGTATGTATACATGTGCCATGCTGGTGTGCTGCACCCATTAACTCGTCATTTAGCATTAGGTATATCTCCTAATGCTATCGCTCCCCCTCCCCCCACCCCACAACAGTCCCCAGAGTGTGATGTTCCCCTTCCTGTGTCCATGTGTTCTCATTGTTCAATTCCCACCTATGAGTGAGAACATGCGGTGTTTGGTTTTTTGTCCTTGCGATAGTTTACTGAGAATGATGATTTCCATTTTCATCCATGTCCCTACAAAGGACATGAACTCATCATTTTTATGGCTGCATAGTATTCCATGGTGTATATGTGCCACATTTTCTTAATCCAGTCTATCATTGTTGGACATTTGGGTTGGTTCCAAGTCTTTGCTATTGTGAATAATGCCGCAATAAACATACGTGTGCATGTGTCTTTATAGCAGCATGATTTATAGTCCTTTGGGTATATACCCAGTAATGGGATGGCTGGGTCAAATGATATTTCTAGTTCTAGATCCCTGAGGAATCGCCACACTGACTTCCACAATGGTTGAACTAGTTTACAGTCCCACCAACAGTGTAAAAGTGTTCCTATTTCTCCACATCCTCTCCAGCACCTGTTGTTTCCTGACTTTTTAATGATTGCCATTCTAACTGGTGTGAGATGGTATCTCATTGTGGTTTTGATTTGCATTTCTCTGATGGCCAGTGATGGTGAGTATTTTTTCATGTGTTTTTTGACTACATAAATGTCTTCTTTTGAAAAGTGTCTATTCACGTCCTTCACCCACTTTTTGATGGGGTTGTTTGTTTTTTCTTGTAAATTTGTTTGAGTTCATTGTAGATTCTGGATATTAGCCCTTTGTCAGATGAGTAGGTTGTGAAAATTTTCTCCCATTTTTTAGGTTGCCTGTTCACTCTGATGGTAGTTTCTTTTGCTGTGCAGAAGCTCTTTAGTTTAATGAGATCCCATTTGTCAGTTTTGTCTTTTGTTGCCATCGCTTTTGGTGTTTTAGACATGAAGTCCTTGCCCATGCCTATGTCCTGAATGGTAATGCCTAGGTTTTCTTCTAGAGTTTTTATGGTTTTAAGTCTAACGTTTAAGTCTTTAATACATCTTGAATTAATTTTTGTATAAGGTGTAAGGAAGGGATCCAGTTTCAGCTTTCTACATATGGCTAGCCAGTTTTCCCAGCACCATTTATTGAATAGGGAATCCTTTCCCCATTGCTTGTTTTTCTCAGGTTTGTCAAAGATCAGATAGTTGTAGATATGCGGCATTATTTGTGAGGGCTCTGTTCTGTTCCATTGATCTATATCTCTGTTTTGGTACCAGTACCATGCTGTTTTGGTTACTGTAGCCTTATAGTATAGTTTGAAGTCAGGTAGCATGATGCCTCCAGCTTTGTTCTTTTGGCTTAGGATTGACTTGGTGATGTGGGCTCTTTTTTGGTTCCATATGAACTTTAAAGTAGTTTTTTCCAATTCTGTGAAGAAAGTCATTGGTAGCTTGATGGGGATGGCATTGAATCTATACATGACCTTGGGCAGTATGGCCATTTTCACGATATTGATTCTTCCTACCCATGAGCATGGAATGTTCTTCCATTTGTTTGTATCCTCTTTTATTTCATTGAGCAGTGGTTTGTAGTTCTCCTTGAAGAGGTCCTTCCCGTTCCTTGTAAGTTGGATTCCTAGGTATTTTATTCTCTTTGAAGCTATTGTGAATGGGAGTTCACTCATGATTTGGCTCTCTGTTTGTCTCTTGTTGGTGTATAAGAATGCTTGTGATTTTTGTACATTGATTTTGTATCCTGAGACTTTGCTGAAGTTGCTTATCAGCTTAAGGAGATTTTGGGCTGAGACAACGGGGTTTTCTAGATGTACAATTATGCTGGATTACATTTATTGATTTGCATATATCGTACCAGCCTTGCATCCCAGGGATGAAGCCCACTTGATCATGGTGGATAAGCTTTTTGATGAGCTGCTGGATTCAGTTTGCCAGTATTTTATTGAGGATTTTTGCATCAATGTTCATCAAGGATATTGGTCTAAAATTCTCTTTTTTGGTTGTGTCTCTGCCCGGCTTTGGTATCAGGATGATGCTGGCCTCATAAAATGAGTTAGAGAGGATTCTCTCTTTTTCTATTGATTGGAATAGTTTCAGAAGGAATGGTACCAGCTCCTCCTTGTACCTCTGGTAGAATTTGGCTGTGAATCCATCTGGTCCTGGACTCTTTTTGGTTGGTAAGCTATTTATTATTGCCACAATTTCAGAGCCTGCTATTGGTCTATCCAGAGATTCAACTTCTTCCTGGTTTAGTCTTGGGAGGGTGCATGTGTCGAGGAATTTATCCATTTCTTCTAGATTTTTCTAGTTTATGTGCATAGAGTTGTTTGTAGTATTCTCTGAGGTAGTTCGTATTTCTGTGGAATCGGTGGTTATATCCCCTTTATCATTTTTTATTGCATCCATTTGATTCTTCTTTCTTTTTTTCTTTATTAGTCTTGCTAGCGGTCTATCAATTTTGTTGATCCTTTCAAAAAACCAGCTCCTGGATTCATTAATTTTTTGAAGGGTTTTTTTTGTCTCTATTTCCTTCAGTTCTACTGTGATTTTAGTTATTTCTTGCCTTCTGTTAGCTTTTGAATGTGTTTGCTCTTGCTTTTCTAGTTCCTTTAATTGTGATGTTAGGGTGTCAATTTTGGATCTTTCCTGCTTTCTCTTATGGGCATTTAGTGCTATAAATTTCCCTCTACACACTGCTTTGAATGTGTCCCAGAGATTCTGGTATGTTGTGTCTTTGTTCTCGTTGGTTTCAAAGAACATCTTTATTTTTGCCTTCATTTCGTTATGTACCCTGTAGTCATTGAGGAGCAGGTTGTTCAGTTTCCATGTAGTTGAGCGGTTTTGAGTGAGTTTCTTAATCCTGAGTTCTAGTTTGATTGCACTGTGGTCTGAGAGACAGTTTGTTATAATTTCTGTTCTTTTACATTTGCTGAGGAGAGCTTTACTTCCAACTATGTGGTCAATTCTGGAATAGGTGTGGTGTGGTGCTGAAAAAAATGTATATTCTGTTGATTTGGGGTGGAGAGTTCTGTTGATGTCTATTAGGTCCACTTGGTGCAGAGCTGAGTTCAATTCCTGGGTATCCTTGTTAACTTTCTGTCTCATTGATCTGTCTAATATTGACAGTGGGGTGTTAAATTCTCCCATTGTTATTGTGTGGGAGTCTAAGTCTCTTTGTAGGTCACTCAGGACTTGCTTTATGAATCTGGGTGCTCCTGTATTGGGTGCAAATATATTTAGGATAGTTAGCTCTTCTTGTTGAATTGATCCCTTTACCATTATGTAATGGCCTTCTTTGTCTCTTTTGATCTTGTTGGCTTAAAGTCTGTTTTATCAGAGACTGGGATTGCAACCCCTGCTTTGTTTTTGCTTTCCATTTGCTTGGTAGATCTTCCTTCATGCCTTTATTTTGAGCCTGTGTGTGTCTCTGTACGTGAGATGGGTCTCCTGAATACAGCACCCTGATGGGTCTTGTCTCTTTATCCAGTTTGCCAGTTTGTGTCTTTTAATTGGGGAATTCAGCCCATTTACATTTAAGGTTAATATTGTTATGGATGAATTTGATCCTGTCATTTTGATGTTAGCTGGTTATTTTGCCCATAAATTGATGGAGTTTCTTCCTCATCAATGGTCTTTACAATTTGGTGTGTTTTTGCAGTGGCTGGTACCAGTTGTTCCTTTCCATGTTTAGTGCTTCCTTCGGGAGCTCTTGTAAGGCAGGCCTGGTGGTGACAAAATCTCTCAGCATTTGCTTGTCTGTAAAGTATTTTATTTCTCCTTCACTTACGAAGCTTAGTTTGGCTGCATATGAAATTCTGGGTTGAAAATTCTTTTCTTTAAGAATGTTGAATATTGGCCCCCACTCTCTTCTGGCTTGTAGGGTTTCTGCTGGGAGATCTGCTGTTAGTCTGATGGGTTCCCTTTGTGAGTAACCTGACCTTTGTCTCTGGCTGCCCTTAACATTTTTTCCTTCATTTCAACCTTGGTGAATCTGCCAATTATGTGTCTTGGGGTTGCTCTTCTTGAGGAGTGTCTTTGTGGAGTTCTCTGTATTTCCTGAATTTGAATGTTGGCCTGCCTTGCTAGGTTGGGGAAGTTCTCCTCGATATTATCCTGAAGAGTGTTTTCTAACTTGGTTCCATTCTCCCCGTCATTTTCTGGTACACCAATCAAACGTAGATTTGGTCTTTTGTGTGCTTTATATGTTTTAGATATAAATCCCTCATCAGATGTGCAATTTACAAATATTTTCTCCTATTCCATGGGTTGTCTCATCACTCTGTGGGTTATTTTGTTTGCTGTGCAGAAACCTTTTAGTTTCATATAATTCCATTTGTCTATTTTTGCTTTTATTTTTTATGGTTTTGGGGTTGTATCCAAAATATTATTGCCCAGACCAATGTCATGAATATTTTTCTCTATGTTTTCTTCTAGTAGTTTTATAGTTTTAGGTTTTGCATTTAAGTATGTAATCCATATTGATTTGATTTTTTATATGATGTGAGATAAGGGACCAATATCAATCTTCTGCGTGTGGATAATTTCACAGCACCATTTATTGAAGAGGCTTCCCTTTCCCATTGCATGTTCTTGGCATCTTTGTAAAAAATTAGTTGACTGTAAATATATGTATTTATTTCTGGGCTCTCTTCTTTTATATTGGTCTATGTGTCTGGTTTTATGCCAGTACTAAGCTGTTTTGGTTATTATAGCTTTGCAGTGTATTTTGAAGTCAGGTAGTGTGATGCCTCCAGCTTTGTTAATTTGGCTCAAGATTGCTTTGGATATTTGGGTTTTTTTGTGATTCCATTTGAATTTTAGGATTTTTTTCTAATTCTATGAAAAATGTCATTGGAATTTGGATTGGAATTGCATTGAATCTATAAACTGCTTTGTGGTAGTATGAACATTTTAACAATGTTAATTATTCCAATCTATAAACATGGGACATTTTTCCGTTTATTTTTGTCTTCTACAATGTCTTTCATCAATGTTTTACAGTTTTCAATGTAAATGAAAAAGTTTATTGGGTATGTCATTGTTAGTGCATGAAAATATTACTGATTGTTACATGCTGATTTTATATTCCACAACTTTACTGAATTTGTTTATTAGTTTTAACAGTTCTTTGCTAGAGTCTTTAGAGTTTTCTATATAAGTGATCATTGGGTCTGCAAACAAAGACTATTTAACTTCTTCCTTTATTAATTGGATGCCTTTTATTTCTTTTTCCTGCCTAATTGCTCTGGCTGGGACTTCCAGTACTATTTTGAATAGAAGTGGCAAGAATGGGCATCCTTATCTTGTTCCCAATCAGAACTAACTTTTAGAAAACACTCACTAGTAGCCTTGTGGAGGATAGGTTGAAGATGCCACTTTAGGGAGATAAGTATAAGTGAGTCCACTGAATGAATGGAGTGTCAGAGTGATAGATAAAGGGAAAAATTCAAGAAAAATTTGAGAGGTTTAATAGATAGAACTCACAGATTAATCAGATGGTGAGGGAATTTGGAAGAATAAAAGAAGTTTGGCATTGAGTACATATGGACACAAACAAGGGGACAACAGACACCGGGGCCTACTGGAGGGCAGAGGGTGGAAAGAGGATGAAAATCAAAAAGCTGTCTATCAGGTACTATGCTGGTTACCTGGGTGATGAAATAATCTGTACACCAAACCCCCACGGTGTAATTTACCTATATAACAAATCTGCACGTGTATCCTGAACATAGAAGTGAGAAATACGTACATACATACATACATACATTTTACATAATTGTAGACATTTAAAAATACATAAAACTTTAAAAAGAGGTTTAGAATAACTCTTTTTTAACTTAAAAAATATAGAACAATCACCTCTACATGTACCTCTGAACCTGCATGTTTCCAAAAGAACTGGTGTGTTGTTTTGGGACTTCACTTCTCTATCTCATCTTGAATCCTACCTTTTAGTTTAGCATTTCTTTACTCTGTCATAAAGAGGTAGAAAAACTGGTGTGGTCTTCATGACCACACTATGCCCATTTTGGTGATGCCAGCCAGGCTAACTTTATAATAAATATACACAAACTCTGTATGTATTTGTCAATTAGAGTTACTGAGGAAAACAGTCAGAAAATTCATTAGGTCAGTATTTATACAAGTTTTGGATAAGCAAACCAAACATTATGAATAGCAGTCACTGCTACCCATCAGGCTGAAGGAACAAGGGGGACGGGTCTAGTCTGCCTACTCAGAGCTAGACTATGATGAATGTATGCCTTCTGAGGACAACCACTGCCTACTGGAGCTGGCACAAAGGAAGATGGGAAACCATTGCTGATGAAGCCTAAGCAAAGAAAGAGAGGAAGAAACATCTCAGATACTCCCTTTTTCCCACCTCTCATTTCCTGCCAGGCCTCCTTCTGAAACTACTTGAAAGTTGGTTGGGGGGTGAACCTGATAAATGTTTGCAGGGATCAGCCCTCTGCAACATAGAGCTAAGAAGTAGAGGCCAAGAAGTATATCTGGGAACAAATAGATGACTGGCACATACACATATGTGTTTATTTCCCTTAGGTAAATTAATACATTGCTTACAAAAAAAACAGAATTGTAGAATTATATGACCTCAGATATAGAATATTGTTGGGGTACAGAAAATGATTCCCCCAAATATGGTACTTCTGTATACTGAATGCCTTGAAAATGGAAAGATTTCAGAAATAAGCTTCAGAACCAAGGTATTTCTTTGACCTTTTCCCACCTCCCTGTCTGTCTGTATCAGGAGGGACTCATCTTGGAATCTTCTTACCTAAGAAGGCTCCTTTCCAACAACAACAACAACAACAAAATGCAATAGTCTAAGACTCCCTTCTTAGGAATCTCATCAAATAATCAAGCAATATCAACCACCAGAGAAAGCGAGAGACTGGGGGTCCTCACCATGAAGAACTTTTCATTAACTCTTCTGAGGGCACCTCTGAGAGATTACTTGGGGGACTTTATCTACATAATAAGCCAAGAGAATCATTTACTAGCCATTATCTGAACATTGGGCCTATTCATTACCCCACGTCCCTTTCTCCTAAGAAGAAAGCATTTAAGCCTCAACCCTCTGGCCCCTCTTTGCGCTTGTATTTTGTATGATTCCCATGTACAAATGTACACATGAGCATGTAATAGTAATAAATCTGTTATGCTTTTCCTACGTTAACCTGTTTTTTTTGTTATAAGGGTGTTGGCTATGACCCTTTATGATGGGGAGAAAAGGGATTACCCCCTTTTTCCCCTACAGTTCATAGTCATCTCTTCCAGATATTGTCAGATCTTGCCATGTGAGTATATTTTATTGAAATTATTTGCATTTACCTACTACACAAATTTCGAAGGCAATCGGCATTTCAAAAGGAAAAATATATTTTATACAATGATTCTTATAAGTTTCATAATCTGTATTTGGGCTGTCAGTTAGTAATTATCTTGTTTTTTCATAATTTAATCTGGTTTTTATTCATATAGTCTTTATAGTCTAAATTGCCACATGGACTCATTTCCTGTATTATGTAAGTGCTAAAAGATGAGTATTCTCTCTATTTACACCCCTAAGAACACTGCTCAAAGGTCTATGCAAAGGGGTACTAAATAAATACTGTTTGATAATGAACTCATGGAAATGGAGCTTGCTAGGTGACAGTTTGTTTTATTTCTTGTTTCCATTTGCTTTTCTTTCCATAGCAGTTCTCAGTAACCTTAAAATGTATTCAATGTGAAGAGTTCTAACATTAGGTTAATTTGTGGCAAGATAAATATGTTTTCCCTTCATCAAGCCACATTTACTCTGGAGTCCATAAAATAGTTTTATTCATGTTGCTGTTAATTGCAGAACTCCTGGTAATCTGCCAAGGATAATGACGTTTGCCACTTTTGATCAGTGCTGTGGTATAGAACTTGTTCAGACCCTTGCTGAGAGAAGAAAAAAACTTATTAAATGGATTACACTACATTTGTTGTATGTGGAGTACCAAACTGAGCTGATATTAGAGAGACTGATAATGTCATGATTCATCTTTGTAACTAAGAAATACAAAAGAAACACTCAAATACATCATGACTGTGAAAGTTCTTTACCTGTTTACTTTTCTCCTAACATTCTAGTATCTCATCTTAAAACGACAGTAAGTGTAGCTGAATATTTCCCGTGACTTTTATTTATGCAATTATGGATAATAGTTATACCTGGGGTCAGATTCATAAAGGCGTCAAGCATGAAACTCAGAGGAGTTAAATGGTCAGTGGCAAACAGGAGAACACAAGCCCCATCTAATGAAAGCAGCTGCTTTTCTGCATCCCTCAACAGTTTTGCAACAAATAATACCTGACATAAGGTGAGTTACCTGTAGAACATGAACTTTAAGCCATATGGATAAAAGAGGAGGTCTCTCAGACAGAGAAAATAGTGAGTTCAAAGACCCTAAGGCAGTGGTTCCCAGATTTTGTGGAACATTGGAATCACCTGGGCATCTTTTTTTTTTTTTTTTTTTTTTTTTGAGATGAAGTCTCACTGTGTCACCCAGGCTGGAGTGCAATGGCGTGATCTCAGCTCACTGCAACCTCCGACTCCCGAGTTCAAGTGATTCTCCTGCCTCAGCCTCCCGAGTAGCTGGGATTACAGGCATGTGCCACCACGCCTGGCTAATTTTTGTATTTTTAGTAGAGATGGGGTTTCACCGTGTTGGTCAGGCTGGTCTTGAACTCCTGACCTCAGGTGATCCGCCCACCTTGGCCTCCCAAAGTGCTGGGATTATAGGCGTGAGCCACTGCGCCTGGCCTCTCGTAGGCATCTTTAAAAATTACCAGTGAATGGCTCTCACTCCCAGACATTCTGACTTAATTAGCTTGGGATGCAAGCTGAGCATCAGGAATTTCAAAATCTGCCGAGGTAACTGTAGTGTGCAATGGAATCTGGGAACCTCTGCCCTAAAGCGTCAACTAATTATTGTCATACAGAATTGCAGGATTACAGCCTCCATTCTTCTGACCTTTTCAGGAAAATCAGCAATCCAGAGTTTGTTATTGTTTCGTTTTGTTTTTGAAATCTCTGAATTCATAAATATTAAGTCATCTTATTTTCTTTTACATTTTAACGAAACTGCCTCTGGACCAGGTCTAGACTGTGAGCTAGTTGTTGCTAGTTTTTTTCTGACTTAAAGGCATAAATCCATAGATTGTCCAAAAGATAAGAATATTCCTGTATGTCGAAGTGTCAAGGTGCAGTGCAAAGATATGTCAGCTTTAAAAGGCACAAGCAGGGATATAAAAGAAGTCCAAGCCTAAACTCTCCGTAGCATGAGTCAATGCTGAAGCTCTGTCCCTTGGATCTTACCTTAGGACCGTGCCGCTGCCCTCTGTTACCTCTGTTCCATCTTCTCAAGTCAGTCTGACTAAGGTTTCAAGCGCAGGTATCTGCTTTTGAATGCCTTTTTGACTTTGATGTCACTGACAAAATTGGCTCTGTTGAAATCAGTTACATATCTTGGTAGTACTTTTGATTTACCCCTTATGTGGAAAAATCAGATTGCAAAAGGGCAATGTGCAGTAGAATCTCATTTTTAATAACATGTCTATATAGATATCCTTATAGATAGATACAAGAGTCTGGAAGGATATGCCAAACGTGGAAGTACTTACCTTGGAAAGACAGAATTATGACTGGCTGACCTTTCTTCTTCATTGCTGTCAACATTGTGTGTGATTTTTTTAAAAAATGAGCTTGTGTTATTTTTAGAATGCAGAATATTTCTTATATTGGGTATTCCTAGATGGAAAAGGATTATGTCTTAGTCGTGTGTGTTTGTGTGTGTGTGTGTGTGTGTGTATATATATATATATGTGGGACTTGAAACATTGTAAGTGCTAGGTAAATATATACAAAATGAATGAATGAATGAATGAATGGAAGAAAGAGGTGTATAAGTTTTAAATAAAAATTTCTTTGTAATTAAATGCATTGTAAGCACAGACATGTGACACAGTTTCTTGAAAATCATCTTTTTAAGCTTGTGTTCAAAGCAACAACCCTCTCAGATGCTGGAATCATGGAAGCAGGTAAAGAAGGGGATGAAAGGTGGAGATGGAGCAGGCTGTGGGCATTCTCAATTGTCTTTCCACATTTTTTCAAAACCTTATGTTTGTGCTAACTTCCTAAAATATCCACTTCCCTGTATCCAGGTGGTTTGCTCACCACTATTTTACACTAGCCAGTTTTAAATTACAGCTCTGATAATCACGTACAAGTGAAAAATATAAATATGGTTAATTTGAGCATTGTTTCAAGATCTATTTGACATCTCTTTAAAATGTTAACTTATTATTTATATGCTTCCTACTGAAAAATCAAAATTTAAGCAGCAGATTTCTGTTTTATGATAGACACTGGCTATATAATATAGTATTGCCTCTCAGTGGACTGAAAACTAGTTTCTCCCTCCTTAACTTTACCAGTGTCACCTGGAAAGAAAAGAAGCTATAGACAAGAGATGCAATGCTCATTTAGTGCAAAGTCCCAGGTTGCTAGAGTCAGGAATGTCCTTAATATTTGCCTTATGCCATGATTCACAAACCTTATTTTAGTGGCAGGATTTTTTTTTCTCCCAGAAGAAATCTAACGAGCATCACTGCATCAAACATATAAATGCAGCATGGCCTAGTTAAAGTAAAGGCCTGAAACTTCTCCTTGTTTCTTGAGGTGACCTACAGGACCGCCTTGGAATTTTAGGGCTCTTCAGAGCAGTTTTAATAACTGCTGAGCTAGTCCAAGCTCCACATTCTACAGATATTGAAACTGAGCCCCAGTAAGGCTGTGACTCATATTATACTGTCAAGTTAATGTGCAGAAAAACTACCTCTTGAATGTTTCATAGTGATGATGAGTGGATTCTTAATGGCCTTATCCAGTTTGTGGATTAGTCTTGCCATCTGTTTCATTTATTCTTCTCTAAGGCTGCCTGCCCTATGGCTATTTCACACTCATTAATAGCTCCATCAGAGGTCTAGTAAAGGGAAAAGAAGATAGAAAACTCAAATCCCTTATTAGATCTTATCTAGAGGAAGAAAGATTGAAACTAATGAACATGGCAAGATTGGATGTCAGTTCTGGCTGGGCCTGGAGTGCTGTCAGCCCTGTTCCTGTTCTGTTTCAATACTTCCCTCCACAGCCAAGGGTTTCCACACATCCAGTGTTTGCTTCCTGACCAAACATGAAACTTAGGAAAGTTTCCTGCCCAAAGCAAAGACTAAGTTCAGTATTAAATTCAGTCTTACTTACACTGAGGCTTTGTAGCTGGCACCAGACTCACTGGGGTTTTGTCTCCTCTTGGAAATTTTGATGGTCTTAACCTCCCTGCTATCTAGCTGTCCCTTCTGAATTTTGGCCTTTCTGTTACAGTTCTGTTCGGAGAGTGGTTTTATACCCTTCTATCACAATTCAGTCTCTCCATCATCAGCTTCTGGGCTTAGCTCTCTGGGATTTGCACTGCTGTTTTCTTGAGGTAATGGTCTCTGGGTATGGGCCAGGCTCCTTATCCCTCGCTCATGAGGACCCACTGCCCTTGCTTTGATCCTACTGAGGAACTTGGTGATGCCTCATTTTAGCAGAGTTCCTGACTCTGCTGCTACCGGATTAAGACCACTTAGGCCCTAAATTGTGGACTAGGCTTAGAAATAAAACCAGTGGCTCAACCCACCCAACATAGATTTTGTGAGTTGAAAATGGCTCAGGTGTGAGTAGGCTCTAGAAACTACCATTGCTTTGTTTTTATCAAGACAAACTGAAAAGGGAGAAGCTTAAGAATGTTGGATATCAGCTGTGGGCAAAATATTCTGCTAGACACTTTCACACATACATATTTCTTGATTCAAGTCATTCCTTCTCTCAGTTAAATTCATATGGTTAAATAGATATATACGAATAAATGTACAATGGGCTCTCTCTATCTGGATTTCACATCCATGGATTCTACCAACGTGGATTGAAATATTTTAAAAAATTACATCTCTACTGAACATGTAAAGACTTTCTTGTCATTATTCCCTAAACAATACAGTATAACAACTATTTATATTTCATTTACATTGTATTAGGTGTGACAAATGACCTAGAGATGATTTAAAGTATCCAGGTAAGCATAGGTTACATGCAATTAGTAGCTATTTTATATTAGGGACTTCGGCATCCATAGAGTTTGGTATTCTGTGGGCAGCTCAGGAACCAATCCCCCATGGATACTGTATTAGTCCATCTTGGCATTGCTATAAAGAAATACCTGAGACTGAGTAATTTATAAGGAAAACAGGTTTATTTTGGCTCGTGGTTCTACAGGCTGTACAGGAAGCATGGCACTGGCATCTGCTCCTGGTGAGGCCTCAGGAAGCTTACACTTATGGCAAAAGGCAGAGCCAGGGCCAGGCTTGGGGGGCGTGGATTGGTGTATCATGTGGCAAGAGAGGAAGCAAGACAGAGGGAGCAAGAGAGAGAAGGGGAAGGTCCCAGACTCTTAAACAACCAGATCTCACATGAACTGAGAAACAACTCACTCATCACCAAGAGGATGATGCTAAACCATTCATGAGGGATCTGCCCCCATGATCCAATACCTCCTTCTAGGCCCCACCTCCAACACTGAGGATTACATATTAACATGAGATTTGGAAAGGACAAACATCCAAACCGTATTAGATTCTGAGAGATGACTGTGTAAATACATATGTGTATTTCAAGTCTATGTGATATATGTGAATTAATTTGAATATTTCTTTAACTGTTACAGCAGAGACCAAATAACAGTGACTTAAATAGGACAGCAGTTTTCCTCTTTTAAAAACTAAATTTCAAGATTATACACATTTCCTCTCCTTCCCAGTTATTAACGAGGATGCCTAGGTGGTCTTCTCTTCTGTAAGAGCCTGGAAAGTAGTGTCAGTTTACAATAAACAATGAACTCCTCACAGTACACCATAGTCTTCTGTCCTGTATTAAGAATCGTTTAGTCTGCCCTACCTCAAATAGCTCTCTCTCACTCAAGCATAGCTAATACATTTGTTCTTCTCCTTTGGCAAATCGTATGCTCTTTGGAAGTGGGAATTGTGTCTTATATAATTTACCTTGAAACATCTTTGGATGTGTAGATGGTGGTTATTAGCTATTTCCTATTACCACAAAGGACAGAACAAGGAGAAATAGCTTCAAAGGAAAGTAGGTAATCAGATAAGTTGGTCAGATATTAGAGTCAGTTATTGAGGGAGCTCATTGAAGCTTCTTCCTTGAAAATAGTTTAAATACAGTAGAAAACTCTATGTCCAGGCTGGTTTTGATTGGATCTAAGTGTCAAAATTTTTTTTATTATTATTATACTTTGAGTTTTAGGGTACATGTGCACAATGTGCAGGTTAGTTACATATGTATACATGTGCCATGCGGTGTGCTGCACCCATTAACTCGTCATTTAGCATTGGGTATATCTCCTAAAGCTATCCCTCCCCCCTCTCCCCACCCCACAACAGTCCCCAGAGTGTGCTGTTCCCCTTCCTGTATCCATGTGTTCTCATTGTTCAATTCCCATCTATGAGTGAGAATATGCGGTGTTTGGTTTTATGTTCTTGCGATAGTTTATTGAGAATGATGATTTCCAATTTCATCCATGTCCCTACAAAGGACATGAACTCATCATTTTTTATGGCTGCATAGTATTCCACGGTGTATATGTGCCACATTTTCTTAATCCAGCCTATCATTGTTGGACACTTGGGTTGGATCCAAGTCTTTGCTATTGTGAATAGCAATAACATATGTGTGCATGTGTCTTTATAGCAGCATGATTTATAGTCCTTTGGGTATATACCCAGTAATGGGATGGCTGGGTCAAATGGTATTTCTAGTTCTAGATCCCTGAGGAATCGCCACACTGACTTCCACAAGGGTTGAACTTGTTTACATTCCCACCAACAGTATAAAAGTGTTCCTATTTCTCCACATCCTCTCCAGCACCTGTTGTTTCCTGACTTTTTAATGATTGCCATTCTAACTGGTGTGAGATGGTATCTCATTGTGGTTTTGATTTGCATTTCTCTGATAGCCAGTGATGGTGAGCATTTTTTCATGTTTTTTGGCTGCATAAATGTCTTCTTTTGAGAAGTGTCTGTTCATGTCCTTCGCCCACTTTTTGATGGGGTTGTTTGTTTTTTTCTTGTAAATTTGTTTGAGTTCATTGTAGATTCTGGATTTTAGCCCTTTGTCAGATGAGTAGGTTGCAAAAATTTTCTCCCATTTTGTAGGTTGCCTGTTCACTCTGATGGTAGTTTCTTTTGCTGTGCAGAAGCTCTTTAGTTGAATTAGATCCCATTTGTCAATTTTGGCTTTTGTTGCCATTGGTTTTGGTGTTTTAGACATGAAGTCCTTGCCCATGCCTATGTCCTGAATGGTAATGCCTAGGTTTTCTTCTAGAGTTTTTATGGTTTTAGGTCTAACGTTTAAGTCTTTAATCCATCTTGAATTAATTTTTGTTTAAGGTGTAAGGAAGGGATCCAGTTTCAGCTTTCTACATATGGCTAGCCAGTTTTCCCAGCACCATTTATTAAATAGGGAATCCTTTCCCCATTGCTTGTTTTTTCTCAGGTTTGTCAAAGATCAGATAGTTGTAGATATGCGACGTTATTTCTGAGGGCTCTGTTCTGTTCCATTGATCTATATCTCTGTTTTGGTACCAGTACCATGCTGTTTTGGTTACTGTAGCCTTGTGGTATAGTTTGAAGTCAGGTAGCGTGATGCCTCCAGCTTTGTTCTTTTGGCTTAGGATTGACTTGGCGTTGCGGGTTCTTTTTTGGTTCCATATGAACTTTAAAGTAGTTTTTTCCAATTCTATGAAGAAAGTCATTGGTAGCTTGATGGGGATGGCATTGAATCTATAAATTACCTTGGGCAGTATGGCCATTTTCATGATATTGATTCTTCCTACCCATGAGCATGGAATGTTCTTCCATTTCTGTGTAGCCTCTTTTATTTAATTGAGCAGTGGTTTGTAATTCTCCTCGAAGAGGTCCCACTGGCATTTTTATACACCAATAACAGACAGACAGAGAGCCAAATCATGAGTGAACTCCCATTCACAGTTGCTTCAAAGAGAATAAAATTCCTAGGAATCCAACTTACAAAATTTTAAATAACTGATTTTCTATAATTTGGGTGAATTCAGCTGTGCTATTTAACCCATCATCAGCCAAGAGCACATGGAGCTGTTTATAAAATGTCATTGCCTTTAACCTGAGGTTGGCCCTCTCTATTCTGTATTGCTTTGGGATGAGCTGGTAGAAGTCCTGTACCATGACCCATAGATTTTACATCGTTTTTACTCATTCATTAATTCCTTCATTCATTTATTTAGTTAGTATATATATAGAAGGCTTACTATATACCAAGCACTAAGTATTGACTGTAGAAGTGTGAAGCTATAAGAATCATCCTTGAAGGTGAGACCCTAGTTACACTATGGAAATTGCTGACCTAGGCAGTTCATAAATTCAAACTTGTATTTTGATGTAATACAATAAGTCTTATTTGAAAAAGAAAATTCTCCTGGTATTTTTAGGGTATCTTTTTCCCCCTCTCTGAAGGATTTTATGTTTGTATTTGTCTATGTCTGTATGGGTAACATACCAGCAATTTATTTCCTTTGTCTTTGTCCATTTTAAGCCACTGCTTTAAAGTTATTTGGAGATTGGGCGACATCTTAGTTCCTAACTCCTAATAGCTGTATTGCCCTTACCATCCCACTACACATATGGAAACAAGCCCATGATAACTGAGCTGCACAGAGTGTATGACTGTCTTCCTGGCCAGGAGTACCCAAAATTTTCCCCCAAATGGTTCTGTTTGTCTTTTTAATTAAAACTTAAAGCATGAGCTTCTTGGATCTGGCAAGGACTCTCCAGTGAGAAGCTGCCTCACACAGATTTGTCTCACTGCAATCTGCCTCACAGCAGGCCCCTTAGGTGGCTGCCATTGGATTCTGGGATGAGAGAAATCTTGTAAGCAACCAGAGCTACAAAGAAAGGCAGTTAATGGCCAGAGGTACCTGCAGCTCCTCTCAGTTCATTAACTAAAGCTAACTTGAGAATCATTACTGGAAGGAGACTAATTTGGCAGCCATCAGCATAAAGGATAGAGATCCCATGCTGACTTCAGGTCATGTGGACCCAGCATCCCACACTCATCAGCTATGCTTTCTCTCTCCCATGTCCCAAAGCTCAGTTACAGCTCATGAATAAGGTTTCTCCTTGTCTTTGCCAATTACTCAGTCATTATTACAAGGTAGAACTGTGTTCTGATCTAAAACTCCTCTAAAATAGTTAATAACATTAAAAAGCCAACTAGACTATTTACTAACTATTAGTTATTCTTCCCACACTTTCCCAAAAGTTTCAAGTTAGAAATAAAAGGATATTGCCCACAAAGTAGTCTGTGTGTTTTTTTCTACCAGCAAATGTTTTTCAACTATGTTGTTTAGATAAGCCTGCAATAAATATATTATTATGTAAAAAGTATGAAATATATGTATGAATATATATATATGAAATTATGTGAGGCAGATCATAAAAGATTAAACATTGTATAATGCACAGAGCAGATTAAGAGCAGTTCAGGAAAAGAAAGATGATCCAAGGGTCTTATTACTATTTTGTCCTACTTCAGATTATCCAACAAAAATTCCCTGATTAAAATGTGTAAAAGCATATGCAAAAGCATGTACAAACATTAGTGTTTATACTTTAAATACGCCCTCAATTCCTTTATCACTTATTTAATCCACATCAGTGATCTCAACTTGTCAGGAGAAGAGACTGAGAGATTCTTAGACACTATAGAACTGCAATTCCATATGCCTACCTAATATTGCCAACAGCCTGAATAAATACCTTATTATTTTTCAAATTTCAGATATGCTGATATAATTAATGAATTGCTAACCCATTAAGGAGTGTTGTTGAACCCATAGTAGTTCTTTGCCTTGTTTCTGTTTTTGTGTGTTTGTTTTTTTAATCAATGGAAATACTTTTACAACTTCCAGGCTATTAGGCATTCTTTTATAATTTTGTCAAAGCTTTGCCTCCTCAAATATAAAGTTATATTCAGAATATTTCCAGCTTGTAAATTTCAGGTGGCTAGTGCCTTGATGAGAAATATTTTCTTTCTTTAGTTATTTGGTTTATTAGGTGACTGTATGAAGCAATTTTGATAAAAAAATTATATTCTTTTGTGAAAACCTTTGTTCTCACTGGTGAGATTTCCTCATTACTCAGAAAAGTGCCATCATAAATTGTGATCTATTAGTTGTTTTTATGGTTTTTAAACTTTTCATCTCATTAGAAACCATTAAGAGTCCCAAAAAACATCAAATACCTTGTATAGATCACCTAGTACATACTATATTATGTAATATATTATATAAGCCAATCTTTTATCAGCCCTGTGATATAGTCACTATTTATTTACACATTGTGGATGAGAAAACTGAGTCTCAGAGTTAATTAACTAATAATATCTGGCAAGGCAAATCTTAACACAGATATAACTGATTCCAGAAACAATGATTTTTTTCCACTGTATCAAAAGGATAACTTGAGATTAACTTGAGCCTGCAATCTAAATTCAGTATATCTCTGTTCTTCATATAATGATGTGTACATTTATGCAAAGGATGATAAAATGTATTAAGAGGCTATATCAGGAATGGCCCTTTCTAATATCTTTCTAAATAATACTTTGTATCCTCCATTTGTTTTCCATGTTCACTTATGGGTTTTCTAAAAGTTTAAGGAAAATGCATATTATGAAAAAACTATGCATGGATTCCAAATTTTTTTGTACCAAGATAAACTTATACCAACTGGTTATAACACTTCTGAACAACATCTAGTTAGAGGCACTAAGAAGGATAAGACATCAGTTTGAAAAGGGCCCCTGTCAGAACAATATGAATTCTGCTAAAATTGAAGCAAGAGCAAGCACCAAATTTATGGTGAAGTTTGAGTGGAAGAATGATGAAATCATTGATAGTTTACAAAAAGTTTATGGAGACAATGCTTCAAAGAAATAAGCAGTTTACAAAGAAATAATTTAAGAAGGGATGATATGATATTGAAGATGAAGCCCACAGCAGCAGACTATCCACACCAATTTGCAAGGAAAAAATTTGCATTGTCTGTACCTTAATCAAAGAGCACCTACAATTAACAGCACAAACAATAGTCGACACTACAGACATCTCAGTTGGTTCAGCTTAAACAATTCTGACAGAAAAATTATGGTTGAGCAAACTTTCCAGTCAGTGGCTACCAAAACAGTTGTGCCCAGATCAGCTGCAGACAAGAACAAAGCTTTCAATGGAAATTTTCAACAAGTGGGATCAAGATCCTGAAGTATTTCTTCAAGGAATTGTAACAGGAGATGAAACATGGCTTTACCAGTACAATCCTGAAGGCAAAGCACAATCAAAGTAATGGCTACTGAGAGGAAGAAGTGGTCCAGTCACAGCAAAAGTAGACCAGTCAAGAGCAGAGGTAATGGCAACAGATTTTTTGGATGCTTAAGAAATTTCACCTGTGGGTGTTATGGAGCACCAAAGAACAATAACTTCTGTTTATTATGAGAGTATTTTGAGATAACCAAAGCTTTAGCAAAAAAATGCTCAGGAAAGCTTCGCCAGAGAGTCCTTCACCACGGCAATGTTCCTGCTCAGTCCTCTCATCAAACAAGGACAATTTTATGAGAGTTTCTATGGGAAATTATTAGGTGTATGCCGTATAGTCCTGATTTGGCCCTTTCTGACTTCCTTGTATTTCCTAATCTTAAAAAGTCTGCAAAGAGCACCCATTTTTCTTCAGTTAATAATGTAAAAAAGACCGCATTGACATTGTAAATTCCCAGGACCCTAAATTCTTTAGGGATGGACTAAATTGATGGTACCATTACAAAAGTGTCTTGAACTTGATGGTGGTTGTGTTGAGAAAAAAAGTTTATATTTTGTGTTTTTATCTTTTAATTATATTTTTCCATGAACTTTTAGAGTATCTCTACGTGCCAGGCACTGCAACTCAAATGATAAGCAACAGGGAATTCCTGCCCTTACCCTAATGTGGTTTGCGTGTGAATGAAAGGGCAGTTCTAATAAAATGAGATATGCTCAGGACTCTGTAAATATGTAAGGAAGAATAATTTAACCTAGCTTGGGAAAATGATGGGAATTAAGTCATTAAGAAATGAGGAGATCCATTTAATGTTACCTTTTAGAATAGTCCTGGGAGTGGTTGAGGAAGTTGAAGTACCTAATTTAGGCTTTTCACTGAAAAAAAAGTTGCACATAATCTAATCTTTTTACTCTTTCCACCATCATAGTAGTTTTAAATTAAAGCATACTAGTGCATCTTTTGGGGACCTCTGATATTGTGGATATACTTAGAGGTCTCTAACCTGGAGCATACACTGCAGTTGCTGCTACATTTATGCTTCTTGTTACAATCTCCAGTCCATACACTCTTCCCTTCACACTCACTGTCAATTCTGCAGTCCAGGGCACTGAATCTCCTGCCTGAACCATGACAAAAGCCTCTGAACTCATTTCCCTGTCATCTGCCTTTTCCCTTTCCAGTGCCCTTTCCACCCAGCTAGAGTCATTTTTCTAAAATCACATTTGATTATGTTACTTCTCTGTTTAATGGGCTTACTGTTATCCAAAATAAGTTTCTCCTAAATTCCTTATGAACATGTTCTCAAGGCCCTTTAAAACCTTGCTCCAACACACCAGTTCCAGTTTGATGTCCCAATACTTCCTTCTACATTCCCATGCTCTGACCCTTCATTGCTCCTTGATCATAGCTTCTTTCCTCTCTGCCTGACCAATGCTATTCTCCTTTCAAGACTTCTTCTCTGACTCTCCTAGAGCCATAATGGCCACATCTTTCTTTTTCACCTTGGGGCCTGGTAACATGTTTATCACAGAACTTATATCTCTTTGTTTCAACCACGTGACTCCATGTCTGTCTTTGCTGGCAGACTCTGTATTCTTCCAGGGAAGAGAATAAATATTTTTCATATTGAACACAATTGTACCCTAAGTGCCTAGCATGGCACAAGGCTTATAGAAGGTACCATATAAATATTTTTATTTATTCATGAAATAGTCAATATTTACTGAGCAATTACTATGAAAGTTTCTATATGATGAGTGTTTTGTATGCTTTGTTCATTTTGCACTGCTGTAAAGGAATACCTGAGAATGGGTAATTTATAAAGAAAAAAGGTTATTTGGCTTATGGTTCTGCAGGCTGTATAAGCATGGCACCAGCGTCTACTCAGATTCTGGTGAGACCTCAGGAGGCTTTTACTAATGACTGAAGGCAGAGGGGGAGCATATATGTCACACAGTGAGAGAGGGAGTGACATAGAGAGGAGGGAGGTTTCAGACTCAATTTTTTTTTTTTTGAGACAGGATTACACTCTGTTGCTTAGGGTGGAGTGCAGTCATGCAATCATGGCTTTCAATGCACCGCAGCCTTGGCCTCCTGGGCTCAAGTGATCTTCCCATCTCAGCCTCCTGACTATCTAGGATCATAGATGTGTGGCATAATGCCTGGCTACTTTTTTTATTTTCAGAGACATGGAGTCTTACTATGTTATCCAGGCTGGTGTTTAAATCCTTGACTTAACTAATTCTCCCACCGTGGCCTCCCAAAGTGTTGGGATTATAGGCATGAGCCACTGCTCCCAGCTGACTTTTCTTAACAATTAGATTTTGTGGTAATTCATGGAGTGATAACTTACTCAATACCACTGGTAGGACATCAAGTCATTCATGAGGGATCCAGCTCCATGACCGAAACACCTCCCACCAGGCCCCATGTCCAACACTGGGGATCACACTTCAACATGAGATTTGAAGGGGACAAGCACCCAAACTATATCATATGCATTATTTCTGTTTTTCCTCATAACTTACCCCATAATTAGGCACTACTAATATTCCCAATTTTACAGATTAGGAAATTGAGGCTTACATTTAGTAAATGATTTGCACAAGCTTAAGCTGAAGGAAAACAGTAGATTTGAACCAGTGTCCTAATCACTACAGTATATTGTTGAATGGATGAAAAAAATGGAAAGGACAGCTTGTTGCTATTCATCAAATTTTTTGTGATACTAGAAATTGGGATAAACCTACTTTGTTTAGTTTTTTTTTAGGTCTCCTCTTATAATAAACTATTAAAGTAGTTTAGATAAGACTTTAACAGAGGTTTGTCTTATCTCTGGAAAAGTGGAATCAGTCTGGGATTTACTATTAGTTCTAGAGTAGACTAAATGACTCGCACCTTAAACATTTAAAAAAGAAAGTATCAGCATAAAGCTGTAGTCTGAGTAAGCATTAGAGAGCTCATTACAGACAAGTATTGGGCAAGACATTTAAAGAGTAGAATAACAAGCAGAATACGATTTAGAGAATGGCTAGCTGAACAGATAACATTAAGTAATCATAGGTTAACATTTAATAAACATAGGATTTGATCTCTAAGAACATCCTTTCCTTTAAAAAGGAATATTTTTAAAAAGGAAAATTTCCTTTGAAAAGGAAAGAGTGTTCTTAGAGATCAGATGGTAATACTGTAGGGTGTGAACCAGGAACCGGGAACCAAAATTCCATATTCTTTTTGCTCTGTGACTTTGGTCAAATTTTTCAGTTTCTCCAGGCCACTGTTTCCTAAGATGCATTATTCAAATTCAGTGAGATTCACCAGGTCTTTATTGATTGGCAATCATGCCCAGAAATGGGCTTACAGGGTCTCCAAGTCTGCTGTCACATCTCACAACCAATGACTCCGAACTTCCCTCTTCTGTTTTCAGGGGATGAGAAAGCACCTCAGAGTGAGGTGCTTTGCCAAGCTTACATGACTAATTGGTAGCAGAAAACAGGTGATTATCACGACTGCCATTTTATACCATTAATACACTGTTAGCTAAAAACCACACCACACACATTGAGGAGTGTAAAATGTATGCATTTATCATCTATCACCCTCAGCAACGTTCAGTATAATCTCTGCATCATTTAAGAAATGTGGAGTATTTGGCAAAATTTCAAAAAGACCTCTGGAAATGAGAAAATGATGCTATAATATTACCTATTAAAACAAATGAAAGACAATCTCTTCCTTCTTTCTTTTTTCTTTTTTTTTCTAAAGAGAAAGAGCCAGAACAACTGAGGTTGAATTCCAGTTCTCATATAGCTGCATGGCCTTGCCGTCTGTGAATATCAACTTCCTCATGTCTAAAATGAGATGAGATGTTTTGACTGTCCAATAAGACAATGTATGTGAAAGTCCTCTATAAACAACTGAAGCACTACAAAAATGTTTGTTGCTGTTAACTGAAGGTGCTTTGCTAAAAGAAATTCTTGTGTTTTTCCGTCTTCTTCCAGGACAGAGAAATTACTCTAAATAATAAGAGAATAATTTCATCTTTAAAAAAGAATCAACTTGCTGATAGTAAAACTTGTTAGATATTGTAGGCAGGGGGCAATAAAGGTACTTTACCCTTTTAATTCATATTTTAAAAAATTTTTTTAGAGACGGGGTCTTGCTATGTTGACCAGGCTAATCTTGAACTCCTGGCCTCAAGAAATTATCCTGCCTCACCTCAGCCTCCCAGAGTGTTGGGATTACAGGCAAGCACCACTGTGCCCAGCCAATAAAGATATTTTAAAGCAATATTTTATCCAAAGAATTTTAAGAAGACAAACATATGTAGTATAATTTGCTCCTTAAAGCAGGAAGAAGGAATAGGTGATCTCTGATAAGGAAGATCCAATAGTAACAAACTGCGTAACATATGAAAACTATGATTTATCTTTTTGCTTGAAATGAAAAAGAGAAAGAAACTTGGTAATATTTGTCTCAAATATCTACTTCATAATTGCCAGGAGTCCTTGTATAGTATGTGGTGGTCACATGTATTTTCGGGAGAAAATGTTTTATGTAGTCAGGAAATAATTTGATCTTTAATGCATAACTGAGTTCTCTGGGTGAAGACAAAGACCCTCAAAACAGTTCAGTGGGAATAGAAAACAACAGAGATGGCTGTGTGCATTTCAGTGCTTTGTTCCTGACAGCATGCTTAGGAATTCGGAGGCAGTGTCTTTTAACTGTATCGCCTTTATTTTCTCCAAAGAGCAATTTGGAGACTGGTGAGTTGGCATTTGCAAGAGGTTAAAAGAAAAAGAAAATTGTTACCCTGCTGTGAATTTGTTTGTGGGCCTCGTTTTATGTTTCTAAATAACAGCCTGTGGCTTTATTCAGTGTAATTGTGAACTGTATTTATAAGAGGCTGAGAGAGAAAAGTTTCTTAATTTAAAAAGTATGTGAGGGACCCAAGACATGGGCAGCAATTTTTACTGCAAACTCTGCTCTTTCAGCACTTTGGTTGTTCCATTATATATAAACTGTTTCAGCAACCCGTACACAATATGTACGTTGTGTGTATGTTAATGGCATTTAGGGTAAAATGAGAGAGCAGGAGAGTTCTGTTTGGTCAACTTTTTGTAATGTAAGAGCTCTCTGAGACCACCCAGTGTTATGGGTGTCATTCTCCAGAGAGAATGATGAGGGACTGTCTGTTTATTACAAGGAGGGATCATTTATCATCGAGTGCTCAGTAGCACCAAGGATAGCACTGGCACCTGGAAGACAGTCAATAAATTTCTCTTGAACTGAATGAACTGAATAAAATTCATAGGATTATGGCATTGCCACCCCTATGGAAAGTTAGATGTGTCCCTTAAACAAAGTTTGGTTGATATTTCAGAAGGACCTTGATCAGTCTTCCTGGTTAAGAGCAGAAACTCTGGGTGGAATCTGCCTGTGTACATACTAAGCATGTGACCTGGGTTAAGTTATCTCACTTTCAGTTTTCTCATTGATAAAATGGGAATTGTTATAGTGCTTACCTTATTCCGTTGTTGTAAGGATTGAATGAGATAATCCATGCAAAGCTCTTAGAAGAATGTGTATCTCATAGCAAGTGCACAATAAATATTAGCTACAACTATTGCTCCTGGATAAAGACTTAGCGAACTAATTTCAAATGTGAATGTGAATGAATATAAACATGTATATATTCATTCTGACTGCAAAATGAATTGAGAGCTTATTATGTGGCAAGGTTCTGTTCACTACAGAGATAGAAGTGAACAAGTAAGACAAGTGATAAATAGTATATGCCATGAAGGAAAAAACAGTGATGTAGAGAGTGACTGGAGTGGGGGCTTGGGGTGTGGAATCTGTGGTCGGGATTTGGTGACATTTGCGCAGAGAAGGGTGGGTGACATCGAGAGCCAAGTGATGACCCTTTCCTGGTTAGGGAACAGCAAGTGGAAAGGCCATGAATTTTTCAAGGAACGAAGCCACCATTGCTTGGCACGTGTACCACCATTAGTGTGGAAGTGTAAGCCTTCCAACCTTAGCACCATGGAAATTTTGGGCTGGACAGTTAATTATTTATTGGGAAGGTGAGTGCTGTCTTGCGTGCTATAGCCTGTTCATTCCTAACCTCTACCTACAAGATGCCAGTCACATTCCTTCTCCAATTGTGACAACAAAATATGTCTCCAGGTATTGCCAGATGTCTCCTATAGGGCAAAATTATTCCCCATCTCCCCTGTTGAGAATCACTGGAGCAGTGAATAAGCAAGGAGGAGAATAGTTTTATATTGAATTAAAAATGTTGGGAGGGTTTTGGTAGGTTCTTCCTGAGCAACAATCCTAAGGCTTTATTGGCAAATCATTTGACCTCACCATTCATCTCCTGACCAGAACATAACATCTGGATTTGTAAAAACTAAAGATCCAACTTCATAGGCTTCCAACCTCAAGTGTCAGTTACAATTCTTTTCTTAAGCCTCAAGGCCTGTGACTTTATTTCTCTATTTGGAATACAAAGCAATAATATGCCATTTTTGCTTTGCCAGGTGAAATATGTAATACTGGATTATAATTCTAACAGGATAATCAGTACTCGCAAGAAAAGTAAAACGCTATTTCCTTAAGCTCATAAAAGTGAACACTTGATGCATTTCATTAAGTAGGACTTGTTTTATCATACCTGAAAATTGAATTGAAAATAACTGTCTCTTCAGTGTCTTCAGTGATGTGAGGTTTGCATGCAAGCTGGATAGGGATTATTTACCTAACATGTGTAGATTTAAATTAGGTTATGAAGGTGAGGAGGAGCTAGTAATGTCCATTTTAATGCTTCTAAAGTTGTTCCCAATCTATCCAAAATATTAACAAATAACTTACTCTTTAAAATGGCTGTGATTTAACATTTCCTGAGGCTACATGATTGAGAGGTGTTTTTAGCTGCTGCAAAATCAACAATTTAACAAGACATCCCTGATGCTACAATTTTTATGCAAAGAACCAGAAAGAGAACTTGCATCTGAATGGGTGTAACATTTGTCAGGATCAACTCTAAACTGACCCCAGTGGTTTGGGATCTCATTTCATCTTTAAACCATCATTTCTTCCTTGGACATCTTCTAGAAATTGGCTATCCTGGAATGTTATGCTCTGGGCAGAAAATGCCCCAAGAATATTTTCTAGATATCGATGGGAGTAGAAAAGGATCCTAGAAGCTAGTCTTTAAGATTACTTTCAGGAAATTTGAACAGTTTTCTTGTTTTGTTCTGGAGTTGTAAGATTCTGAAATTTTCTTACTTATCTATGAAGATTTCTTGGATTAGAATTAGTGACTGCCTTTAATTTCATTGTGTGTGATAGATGCTAGAATTTGCAGCCATCCACAATATGAAAGAACTAAGTCAAGACTCTGGAGACCTCTGCTTTACGTCGTGGTTAAAAACCTGTGCAGTTCACTGTCAGACTATCCCCTCTAGGACTCGCTAACGTCTCAGATGCTATGACTTATACTGAGTCACTTGGAAGTCCTTCAACAGATAATTTCTGCTTGGCACATGTATCAGGTATTTTAATCTTGTACCCTTCGTCATTCAACTCATATGCTTCAGAATAATAACTAAAAATAATCCTTTACTAACAATGTCTCTTAGCTTTGGGAATCGATTTTTTCAGAAGGGGAAATTTCAAGAGAGGGAGGATAATTGAACTCAAGAATAGACTACCATGGGAATGTCTCCTTTCCTGGAGAACATAAAGAAGAGAGTATGTAACCATCTGCTGGATGGACTAGACACAGCCTTGTCTGGGCTGGTGATCTCTTGGGCTCCCTTTCGGCTCTAGGCATCTAGGATATTTTGTGGAGGTAAAAGGAAAGCCATGAATTTTTTTTAGTACTGTGAATCTGTACCTTTGTTTCGTTTTGTTTTTTAAGTGTTGGTTTTATTAAATTGCTGAGTTAGTTTTTCGTCACAAAAAAGTACAAAGTAAAATGTGAAACTCAGCCCCATACCCCAATTTTATTCCTCAAAATAAAGGTTAACAGTATGGAGGGTATCCTTCTAGGCTTATTTCTATGTGTGTATAAATGCATTTTACGAATATCATTTTTAAAGAAACTACATAAATATACATGAGTAGACATTTCTTTCCATCTACATTAGGTATGTATTTTATTATAAAAATGGGAGTTCTTTACAACTCTTCTCGAAAGTACTCCCTGTGCCCTAACGTGTGTTTTGTTCTTCACCCCATTTCCTCAACCTCCATATTCAGTGCCACTGAAACCAAAGAACCCTTCTGAAAAAATGATGATTCTAACTGAAGGACAGGGATAGGGAAGATACAGAGAAGCCATAGCAGGCATATACCATTTATATAGTATGGTGAGTGTGCGTGTGTGTGTATATATGTGTGTGTAAAATTTATGTGTCCTGATTTATGTAGGAAGTAGAAATGGGATCATTGTGGCTAAGGACATGCCATAATTTCCAATGTATCTTTCCTCAAAAGAGCTCAAGAAACTTCTGTAAGATATTTTGCTGTGAATTATTTCTACAAACATCATATAGCATCTTGCTATGCTCCAAGGAAGTTTGCCTGTCTGGACAGGGGTAAGGTGTACATGGGACTCTCCAGTGAACTTAAATGGATGTCTCAGTTCAGGGGAGAGCAAGCCTGACAGTAAAAAGGGAAGAGGAGAAGGAAGCTCCAAATTTAATCAGTTGCAGGTACAGAAGGAGGAAATCACTTCAGGGCTAAACCAAGAGAAACGTCTTTATCCCACTTCCTGCTTACTTACCTCTTCTGTCTTATCTCCCATTGTCTACCCTTTGGTTCAAACGCCTTTTTCCCCCAGGGATTCTTTCATGATTAACCCATCTCTTCCCCTCACCTACATGTCCAATTCCTGGGCTCATACATCACACTGTGATTTCATCACATTACTTCATTGTTAGAATGCATGTTTAAAAAAGAATCTCTGCATGAAACTAAAATTTATCAAGACAGTTTTTCACCTCTATATCCCCACCACTAAGCACAGTATGGTGTATAGTAGGTGCTCAATATATGTCAAGAAATGAATAAAAGATCCATCACCTATTACAGTAACATCATCAGAGCATCATATGAGTAACCTTACCTGTAACCCCAAACCTTAAATGACATGGTTATATTCCATTCATTTTGATCATTTTCTGGTATCACAAACAAAAATACACCCAACAACCTCCTATTAAACTTTTTCAAAATGATTTAAAAGAAGAAAAATTAACGGAGATCATTATATGAAACCACATGACCATCATAAATCCACAAAGTTTTTAAAATGTCTATCAAGTTATTTTTTTCTTTCTCTTTTATTCATGGTAGCTGTTTCTGTCAGACCTTCTTCTCCATGATTCGCGTGGGTGGATAACTTTCCTGCCCAGTAGGTTTACTATTTTGAAAGACAACTGTGCTTACACATTAAGATGCAAGTGGTTTTTTCCTAGAGCCTAGAAATGGTCTCTAGAAATTTTCCACTGGCCTTAAGACAAGGGACAGTGCCATTACTATATTTGCATAATGATTGGATAGGGCTATTACTGACCCTCTTCTAGGACAGCCTGAACTCCCACCTAGAGTCCTTAAAAACCAACTGAACGACAATGAATAGTGCCCTTTTCTTTTTGCGTTTTCTATTTTATATTTCTGATGCTCAAAAATACATTTCGTTTAAATAATGTCTCTCAGAGTCTCAATTACATCCATAGCAATATACACATATTTTTCTTATTCAGATTACTTTGCTCTCTTTCTCTCCTCAATTTCGTTTCACCTATGAACTGAAAACTCTTTTCTCTCTTCCCAAGTTGGATGCCTTCTAAGTTTTACCTGACAATTTCCAGAATGTAAAGACAAAAACACAGGATAAAAAAATCCTTATCAGTAAACAAACCAACTAGTGAGGTTGGTGTGTGTGTGTGTATATGTATGTGTGTATATGTATGTGTGTGTGTGTGTGTGTGTGTGTGTTTGCATGTGTGTATGTATCTCCCCAGCATGGAAAGCCTACTTCAGCCAGGAATCACCCTGAGGCATTCTCAGCTGTGCCATCAATTAGGCCCTGAAAATACATCAAATGTTGTTGTAACCTCTTATCTTTGTGTGCAGTCTGTACTACCTAGCATTTGAAGTATACTGCAACAATGACTAGCTCAATACCTCAGAGTTTTCAAGAGAGTCTGGATTGACATCCCCTCCTAAGCCTCTTCCTTCCCATAAACAAACATCTCTCTCTATATATAGAACAGAATGGGGCCACATCATCCTGAATGGTTCTTAGAATAAAATAGTCATTGCTTCAGTCCTGATGTCCTGTGTGTGTGTGTTTGCCTTACTATGTAATGGAGAACTAAAAATCTCATGCTTAATACAATGTAGAGAAAAGACTCTAGGAAGTTCATTTCACTATTTATCAAACATTCATTGTGCACTGAATACAAAGCAATTGATCCTACTTACTGCAGTCCCATTTTTAAATAGTTGGAAAATGGGAACATTGGCTCTCAAGTAGGTAGAATTTTTATGTACATGCTGATAGCTTGTATATTTTTTCAAGTTTCAACATTTGATCTCAACTGCTGATTGATTTAGAGGTGGGCTCATTAAAATCAAGATTCCAATTGTTATTTCAGGTTGCTGGTGGAGCAAGGGTGAGGTCAATGATATCTTGTTCCTTCATACCTCACAGCCCAGGAAGCAGAGAAGTCTAGGACTCCCTTCCCTGTTATTTATCTTTCCAAATTGCCTTGATGTTTGGGGGTGTTTTTCCACTTTTCTTGAGGTCAAAATAAAGGTGAAAATAGTTGGTTTAATAAGTAAGGAGTTCTATACATGTATCTGTCAGGATCCAGTAAGGAGACAAACCACAAGTTATTTTAACAGAGAGAATTTAATATAAAAATTGTGAATTATTAGTTATTAAATAATTAAAAAGGTAAAAATGAAATAATAAGGTATCCTGAGGATGGCAAGTGCAGGAAGCAGCTTCCACCCCTGAAGCTGGAAGCACAAAGAGTAGATGTTGGAATAACTAAGATGTAGAAACTTGGAAAAGCAGTTCCATATAGCTGGGACTCAAACCTTCTAGAAAAGGCGCTTCTTTGCTGGTGGTAGATATTCTGAGCCTGCAGTGCTACAGAGCTGTGACTCAGGCCCCTGAGCCAATCATGTGGCTGGCTAGTGTTAATGCCTCTGAGGAGCATAATAAGACTGGCTTCTGAGTGTTAGAAACACTGCTAGAATCAACTGCTTCTAATGGAATGGAAAGAAAGCAAACAGGAAGAAGCAAGTCCCTTCTTTCTTCCCCCACTTGGTAGTCTCCATCTACATTCTTTATTGGTAAACCATAATAGGAACCAAGCTGGCAAAGGAGAAATGTGACTTGCAGAGTCTCAGCCTGATATCACCAAAGCAGAGGAGAAAAGGGTGTGTTTGAAGCGGCGAGAAAATAGCTTAACACATGGGAAAATATTATAAATCACCACTATATAAATATATAAATTTACTGTCTCTCTTTCTTGCTTTCTATTTTTTTCTTGTCTTTATAAATACCTATAAACCTTCTTCCCATCCTAGGCACTTCACTTCACATATGCACGCCAGCCACTCTTGCATTTTCCTTTCTTTGCAAAGCTTTGTAAAGTGATTGACTATAAAAATAAAGTTTGCTTTATTCTTCTGGGTACAGAAAATAAAAGAAACAAAAGCTAGGGTGCCTGTATCACTCAGTGGTGTGCCAAGTGACCAATTATCTTATAGAAATCTAGCCTTAATGTTTATAAGTTCATAGCCTTGTTGTTCCTTCCATATTCCCCAGGTGCCAGTATACACTCTGCATTTTACTGTGCCTGGACAGGGCTGCCATTAGCAATTGTATAAGTGTGTCCAGCCAAGAGAGTAAGGGGAGTGCTAGACACCACCAAGCCAAACACCCCGATGAAGAACTATAGCTACAGAGGAGAAGAACTTTTCAGTTATTCACATAGAAATGTCATGTTGGCTAGCAGCAGCCCTTCACATTCTTCCCATATCCACTTATTTAAAACCTCAGGCCAGTGTAAATGCCGCCTCTTCCATGAAGCCTCTTTATCTCTCAGACCGAAAGAAATTACTATTTCCCTCCTTAGAAATGCCAAAGCACTTTAGTTTTGCCACTTTTGTTATTTGTAAGAATTTTTCCTTCCCTTAAAGCTACTTGTATACTTTTAACTTCTCAATAAGACATAACATTTCATTATTCATATTTGAAACTTTGATAATTATTTTCTTGTATGTATCTCATGCTCTTTTACATATTATTAATAGAAGTTTAATACATATTGTTTCAAAAATAAGTAAATGACTGAATAATACTATGCTACCGGTGGTGATTATATAATACCTAATTTTGAGATTACAAACCATTTTTGCAATTGCCACTGCATAAATAATTGTCTCAAAAATTAGTTATTGAGTCATGAAATAAAATTTTTTTAACCAACTTTAAAACAAACTAACAAAATAGGACTTTATCAAAATTTTTAAAGTTGTGTTACAAATGATTCAAAAAAGTGAAAAGATAACACACAGAATAGGAGAACTTATTTGTAAATCGTATATCTGATAAGGGACTTATATCAAAAATAGGTATATGAAACCTCTCATAAGTCAATTACAAAAAGATAAATGACCAATTGGAAAATGAGCAAAGAATTTAAATAAACATTTCTCCAAAGAAGACATACAGATGGCTAATAGCTACAGGAAAAGATGCTTGGAATTATTAATAGTTAGGTAATGCAAATCAAAACCACAATGAGATACAACTTCATATACCTAGAATATCTACAACAAAATGGCAGAGAGTAACAAGATAGGATACAGTGAAATTGCAACTTTCATATATTGCTGGTGGGAATATAAAATCGTACAACTGCTTTGGAAAACAGAAACAGTTCTGTATTAGTCCATTCTTACACTGCTATAAAGATATGCCTGAGACTGGGAAATGTATAAAGAAAAGAGATTTAATTGGCTCACAGTTCTGCAGGCTGTAGAGGCTTCTGCTTCTAGAGAGGCCTCAGGGAACTTACAATCATGGCAAAAGACGAAGGGGAAGCAGGTATATGTTCACATGGCTGGCGAGAGAGAGAGAGAGAAGAGGGAGGTGCTACATACTTTCAAATAATCAAATCTCATGAGAACTCTAACACAAGACAAAACGAGGGTATGGTGCTAAACCATGATCCAATCACCTCTCACGAGGCCCCATCTCCAACATTGGGTATTACAATTCAAATGAGATTTGGGTGGGGACACAGAGCCAAACCATATCATTCCACCCTGACCCCTCCCAAATCTCATGTCCTTCTCACACTTCAAGACACAATCTTGCCTTTCCAATAGTCCTTGAAAGTCTTAACTCATTCTAGCATTAACTCAAATGTCCAAATCCAGAGTCTCATCTGAAACAAGGCTAGTCCCTTTTGCCTATGAGCCTGTAAAATCAAATTAGTTACTTCGAAGTATAAACAAAATAGTTACTTCCAAGGTACAATGGGAGTACAGGCATTAAGTAAATGCTCCCATTCCAAAAGAGAGAAATTGGCCAAAAAAGAGGGGATACAGACCTCATGAAAATCCAAACCCAGCAGGGTGGTCATTAAATCTTAAAGCTGCAAAATAATCTCTTTTGACTCCGTGTCTCACATCCAGGCCACACTGATAACAGGGGTGGGCTCCCAAGGCCTTGGGCAGCTCTGCCCCTGTGGCTTTGCAGGGCTCATCTCCCATGGCTGCTCTCAAGTGCTGGCACTGAGTGCCTGTGGCTTTTCCAGGCACAGGGGGCAAGCTGGTCTATGCAGCCTCAGGACATGGAACCTATTGGTGGATCTACCATTCTGCAGTCTGGAGGATGGTGGCCCTCTTCTCACATCTCCACTAGGCAGTGCCCCAGTGGGGACTCTGTGTGGGGGCTCCAACCACACATTTCCCCTCTGCATTGCCCTAGGGCAGGTTCTCCATGAGGACTCCACTCCTGCAGCAGACTTCTTCCTGGACATCCAGGCACTTCCATACATCCTCTGAAATCCTGGCGGAAGCTCTCAAGCCTTAACTGTTGCACTCTGCACACCTGAAGTCTTAATACTGTGTGGTAACCACCAAGGTTTGGGGCTTGCACTCTCTGAAGCAATGGCCCAAGTTGTGCCTTGGCCTTTTTAGCCATGGCTGGAGCTGGAGTGGCTGTGATGCAGGACATGATGTCCTGAGGCTGCATAGAGGAGCAGGGCCCTGGGACTGGCCCATGAAACCATTTTTCCCTCCTAAGCCTCCAGGCCTGTGACGGGAGGGGCTGCTGTGAAGGTTTCTGAAATGCCTTGGAGGCATTTTCCCCATTGTCTTGGCTATTAACATTCAGCTCCTCTTTACTTATGGAAATTTACACCACCTGCTTGAGTTTCTCCCCCTAAAATGGGTTTTTTCCTACCACATGGCTGGGCTGCAAATTTTTCAAATTTTTTGTTCTGTTTCCCTTTCAAATATAAGTTCCAGTTTCAGTTCTTTAATTTGCTTATGCAAATGAGCATAGGCTTTTAAAAGCAGCCAGACCACATCTTGAAAGCTTTGTTGCTTAGAACTTTCTTTCACCAGATACTCTAAATCATCTCTCTCAAGTTCAAAGTTCCACAGATCCTTAGAACAGGGGCATGATGCCACCAGTCTCTTTGCTAAAGCATATCAGGAGTGACCTTTACTCCAGTTCTCAATGAGTTCCTCTTTGCCATCTGAGACCTCCTCAGTCTGAACTTCACTGTTCATATCACTATCAGCATTTCAGTAACAACCATTCAACAAATCTCTATGAAGTTCCAGACTTTCCCTTATCTTCCTGTATTCTTCTGAGCCCTCCAAACTGTTCCAACCTCTCACCATTACCCAGTTCCAAAGTTGCTTCCACATTTTCAGGTATCTTTATCGCAATGGCCCACTCCCAGTACCAAATTTCTGTATTAGTCTGTTCTCACACTGCTATAAAGAAATACCTGAGACTAGTAATTTATAAAGAAAAGAGGTTTAGTTGACTCATGGTTTTGCAGGCTACCCAGGGGCATGACTGGGGAGGCCCCAGGAAACTTACAATTATGGGGAAAAGTAAAGGGGAAGCAGACATATCTTCACATGGCTGGCAAGAGTGAGAGAGTGAAAGAGGAGATGCTACAGACTTTTAAACAACCAGATCCTGTGAGAATTCTGTCACGAGACAGCAACTAGGGGGATGGTGATAAACCATTTGAAACCACCCCCATGATCCAGTCACCTCCCACCAGAGCCCACCTCCAACACTGGGAATTACAATTCAACATGAGATTTGGGTAGGGACACAGAACAGACCATATCAGCAATTCCTCAAAATGTTAAACACAGAGTTACCATTTGACCTAGCAATTCTAGGTATATTCTGAAGAGAAATTAAAATATATGTGCATGCAATATTTGTCCACAAATATTTATAGTTGCATTATTTATAATAGGAAAAAAGTGGAAACAACTGAAATATTCTTCAACTGATGAAAGGATAAACAAAATGTGATACATACACACAATGGAACATGATAAAGCAATTAAAAAATGAAGTACAAATAAATCTAACATGTCAATTAACCTTGAAAACATTATGGTAAATGAAAGAAGCCAGTCACAAAATATTACATATTATTAAATTGTGGTTTTTGCCATGGAAAATAATGGTAAAAACTGCAATATCTTTTACACCAATCTAATATATGCTATTATTCATATCAAATGTCCAGAATGGGAAAATCTGTAGAGATAGAATGTAGACTGGTGGTTACTTAGAGCTTAGGGTAGAGATGGTGACAACACTGTTAATATGTCAAAAAAACTTAGAATTGTCAAACTCAAATGAATGAAGTGTAACACATGTGAATTTTATCTCAATAAAGCTGTTAAAAAATAAGCAAACCAACTGTGATTACTAAAATGAATATTCAGGAAAATTTTACTCCCATATTCCTTAACTTGTGGGAACTTAATAATGGATTTGTTTGTTCTCCTAATTTTTCTAATAAATACAAGTTGATTCAAACCTTCAATCTCTCAAATATGAGTTCATAAATTTAAAAAATGTGTAACCTACATTTAACGGTTTTAAATTCTCAATTCTGTTTGGTCTTCCATTCACTTATTTTACAAATATTTATTGAGTGCTTATTATGCCCCACACACTGGTAGACATTGGAGTTACCGTAATGAAACAGATAAGCCTGCTCTCTGCCTTTCATAGAATACAAATCCAGTAAGGCATAAATCTAAGTTAGCATAAATCTGCAGTCAAAAGTATAATTTCAAATGGGGGAAAAGGTTAAAAGAAGTCTGGGAATGAAGTTAGAAGTCTATTGTAGTAAGCCAGGCAACAGATGATGATGGTTTGGCCAAAGTGTGTGAAGAGGGAGAGAAGTGGTTAAAGACGACGGATATTTATGATAAGATATTTGTGCACTTGGGAATAGACTTGGTGGAAGATAATGGAAAGGGAGGCACCACACATGAATTTGATGTAGTTCAGGTTTTCAGAACTAGGTTGATGGTGATACAATTTACTAAAATATGCAATGCTGGAAAAGAGTACGAATTTGAAGGGCTTTTGAGACATCTAACTAAAGGAATCAAGCAGACATTTACATTTTGATATGTGAGAGAAGGTCATAGCTGCGATATAAATGTAAGACTCAGCTACTTATAGTTGCTATCTAAAACTGTTGGTATGGATGAGGTAACCTAAGGAGAGAATACAAAATGAGAAGTAAAGCAAGACTGGGACTTGAAGAGCTTCAATGTTGAATGAAGAAGTCTAAGCCTATAAAGGAGACCAAAATGATGCAGTCTGAAACATATGAGTAAAACCAGCAAAGCATCATTTTATGAAGGCCAAAGGAAAAATATTATTTGAAGATTTTGCTGGAGGACAATGATTGAGCTGCTTTTGTGCTACCACAGAGAGCTAAGACATTGAAACAGATATTTTTAGGCCAGAGAGACATGAGAAGAATTAGGAAAAGTTCCAGAAGGTAGTCTAAAGAGCAATTCCATTAAGACCTAGGCATGTTCAACAAATTCACTGTAAAGGATGAAGATTTTCTTATACAGGGCCTAGCAAGAAAGCCTATAAAGTACAAAGAGTTTAGAGCTAAGTACTTTCAGAAGATTGATGGTGATACGCATTACACAAGACCAATAATAGAGCTTAAACATCTTTTAAGCATTTTATTTTTTTGTGGAAATAACACCGAGCATGAAATGTACCTTCTTAACACATCTTTTTTTCAATTTCAACTTTTATTTTAGATTCAGGGAGTGCATGTGCAGGTTTGTTACGTGGGCATATTTCATGATGCCGAAGTGTGGGATATGAATGATCCTATCACTCAGGTACTAAGCATAATACCCAATGGGTAGTTTTTCAACCCATGCTCCCCTCCCCCCCTTCCTCCTCTAGTAGTCCCCAATGTCTGTTGTTCTCATCTTTATGTCCATGTGTACCCAATGTTTAGCTCCCATTTAGAACATGTGGCTTTTGGTTTTCTGTTTCTGTGCTAATTTGCTTAGGATAATGGCCTCCAGCTACATCCATGTTGCTGCAAAGGACAGGATTTTTTTTTCTTTTTTCTTGGTTGTGTAGTATTCTACAGTGTATACATACCACACTTTCTTTATCCAATCCATCACTGATGGGCACCTAGGATGTGAAACTCGGCCCCCTACTTATCACCAAAAACCAAAATTAACACAAGATGGATTAAAGACCTAAATGTGAAACCTCAAACTATAAAAATGCTAGAAAAAAACCTAGGAAATACCCTTCAGGACATCAGACTGCAAAGAATTTATGCTAAGTCCTCAAAAGCAATTGTAACAAAGACAAAAATTGACAAGTGGGATCTAATTAAACTAAAAAGTTTCTGCACAGCAAAGGAAACTATCCACAGAGAAAACAGACAACCTACAGGATGAGAGAAAAATTCTGCAAACTATACATCTGACAAAGGGCTAATATCCAACATCTATAAGGAATTTGAACATGTCATCCAGCCAAAAACAAATAACTCCATTAAAAAGTGGCCAAAGGAAATGTACAGGCACTTCTCAAAAGAAAACAGATAAGTGCCCAACAAACAGGAAAAATGTTCAATATCACTAATAACCAGAGAAATGCAAATCAAAACCACAATGAGATACTATCTCACACTGGTGAAAAGTCAGAATGGTTTTTATTAAAAAGTCAAACAATAATAGATGCTGGTGAGGTTGTGAAGAAAAGAGAATGCTTATACACTCTTGGTGGGACTGTAAATTAGTTCAGCCACTATGGAAAGCAATTTGGAGATTCCTCAAAGAACTAAAAACAGAATTACCATTCGACCCAGCAATCCCATTACTGTGTACATACCCAAAGGAAAATAAATCATTCTACCAAAAAGACATAGATGTACTCATGTTCTCACTGCTGCATTATTCACAATAACAAGGCCATGGAATCTTAACACATTTTAAGTGTACAATAAATTGTTGACTATAGGTACGAAGTGCAGCAGATCTCTAGAACTTATCTTGCTTAGTAAGACTTCATGCCTATAGATGAGTAACTCATTGTACCCTATATAAGTAGAACCATGCAAAATTTGTCTTTCTGCAACTGCTCATTTCACATAACATAATGTCCTCAAAGTTTATCCATGTTGTCACATATCGCCAAATATTCTTTTTTTTAAATCAAATAGTATTCCATTGTATGTATAGACCTCATTTTCTTTCTTTCTTTTTTTATTATACTTTAAGTTCTAGGGTACATGTGCACAATGTGCAGGTTTGTTACATAGGTATACATGTGCCATGTTGGCTTGCTGTACCCATTAACTCATCATTTACATTGGGTATTTCTCCTAATTCCATCCCTCCCCCAGCCTGCCACCCCAAGGCAGGCCCTGGTGTGTGATATTCCCCACCCTGTGTCCAAGTGTTCTCATTGTTCAATTCCTACCTATGAGTGAGAACGTGCGGTGTTTCATTTTCTATCCATGTGATAGTTTGCTCAGAATGATGGTTTCAGCTTCATCCATGTCCCTGCAAAGGACATGAACTCATCCTTTTTATAGCTGCATAATATTCCATGGTGTATATGTGCCACATTTTTTAAATCCAGTCTATCATTGATTAACATCTGGGTTGGTTCCAAGTCTTTGCTATTGTGAATAGTGGCACAATAAACATATGTGTGCATGTGTCTTTATAGTAGCATGGTTTATAATCCTTTGGGCATATACCCAGTAATGGGATCACTAGGTCAAATGGTATTTCTAGTTCTAGATCCTTGAGGAATAGCCACACTGCCTTCCACAATGGGTGAACTGATGTACACTCCTACCAACAATGAAAAAGCATTCCTATTTCTCCACATCCTCTCCAGCATCTGTTATTTCCTGACTTTTTAACAATCGCCTAACTGGTATGAAATGGTATCTCATTGTGGTTTTGATTTGCATTTCCCTGATGACCAGTGATGGTGAGCATTTTTTCATGTGTCTGTTGGCTGCATAAATGTCTCTTTTTGAGAAGTGTCTGTTCATATACATTGCCCACTTTTTGATGGGGTTGTTTGTTTTTTTCTTGTAAATTTGTTTGAGTTCTTTGTAGATTCTGGATATTAACCCTTTGTCAGATGGGTAGATTGCAAAAATTTCTCCCATTCTGTAGGTTGCCTGTTCACTCTGATGGTAGTTTCTTTTGCTGTGAAGAAGCTCTTTAGTTTAATGAGATCCCATTTGTCAATTTTGGCTTTTGTTGTCATTGCTTTTGGTGTTTTAGTCATGAAGTCCTTACCCATGACTATGTACTGAATGTTACTGCCTAGGTTTTCTTCTAGGGTTTTTATGGTTTCAGGTCTAACATTTAAGTCCTTAATCCATCTTGAATTAATTTTTGTATAAGATATAAGGAAGGGATCCAGTATAAGCTTTCTATATATGGCTAGCCAGTTTTCCCAGCACCATTTATTAAATAGGGAATCCTTTCCCCATTTCTTGTTTTTGTCAGCTTTGTAAAAGATCAGGTGGCTGTAGCTGTGTGGTGTTATTTCTGAGGTCTCTGTTCTGTTCCATTGGTCTATATCTCTGTTTTGGTACCAGTACAATGCTGTTTTGGTTACTGTAGCCTTGTAGTATAGTTTGAAGTCAGGTAGCATGGTCCCTCCAGCTTTGTTCTTTTGCTTAGGATTGTCTTGGCAATGTGGGCTCTTTTTTGGTTCCATATGAACTTTAAGGTAGTTTTTTTCCAATTCTGTGAAGAAAGTCATTGGTAGCTTGATGGGGATGGCATTGAATCTATAAATTACCTTGAGCAGTATGGCCATTTTCATGATATTGATTCTTCCTATCCATGAGCATGGAATGTTCTTCCATTTGTTTGGGTCCTCTTTTATTTCATTGAGCAGTGGTTTGTAGTTCTCCTTGAAGAGGTCCTTCACATCCCTTGAAAGTCGGATACCTAGGTATTTTATTCTCTTTGGAGCAATTGTGAATGGGAGTTCACTCATGATTTGACTTTCTGTTTGTCTGTTGTTGGTGTATAGGAATGCTTGTGATTTTTGCACATGGATGTTGTATCCTGAGACTGACAAGGTTGCTTATCAGCTTAAGGAGATTTTGGGCTGAGATGATGGGGTTTTGTAAATATACAATTATGTCATTTGCAAACAGGGACAATTTGACTTCCTCTTTTCCTAACTGAATACCCTTTATTTCTTTCTATTGCCTGATTGTTCTGGCCAGAACTTCCAACACTATGTTGAAGAGGAGTGGTGAGAGAGGGCATCCCTCTCTTGTGCCAGTTTTCAAAGGGAATGCTTCTAGTTTTTGCCCATTCAGTATGATATTGGCTATGGGTTTGTCATAAATAGCTCTTATTAGTTTGAGATATGTTCCATCAACACCTAGTTTATTAAGAGTTTTTAGCACGAAGTGCTGTTGAATTTTGTCGAAGGACTTTTCTGCGTCTATTGAGATAATCATATGGGTTTTGTTGTTGGTTCTGTTTATGTGATGGATTGCATTTATTGATTTGCACATGTTGAACCAGCCTTGCATCCTAGCAGTGAAGCCGACTTGATCATGGTGGATAAGCTTTTTGATGTGCTTCTGGATTTGGTTTGCCAGTATTTTACTGAGGATTTTTGCATCAATGTTCATCAAGGATATTGGTCTAAAATTCTCTTTTTGTGTTGTGTCTCTGCCAGGCTTTGGTATCAGGATGATGCTGGCCTCATAAAATGAGTTAGGAAGGATTCCCTCTTTTTCTATTGATTGGAATCATTTCTGAAGGAATGGTACTAGCTCCTCCTTGTACATCTGGCAGAATTCGGCTGTGAATTTGCCTGGTCCTGGATTTTTTTTGGTGGGTAGGCTATTAATTATTGCCTCAATTTCAGAGCCTGTTATTGGTCTGTTCAGAGATTCCACTTCTTCCTGGTTTAGTCTTGGGAGGGTGTATGTATCCATAAATTTATCCATGTCTTGTAGATTTTCTAGTTCATTTGTATAGAGGTGTTTATAGTATTCTCTGATGGTAGTTTGTATTTCTGTGGGATTGGTGGTGATATCCCCTTTATCATTTTTTATTGTGTCTATTTGATTCTTCTCTCTTTTCTTATTAGTCCTGATAGCTGGCCATCAATTTTGTTGATCTTTTCAAAAAACCAGCTCCTGGATTCATTGATTTTTTGAAGGGTTTTTTGTGTCTCTATGTCCTTCAGTTCCACTCTGATCTTAGTTATTTCTTGCCTTCCGCTAGCTTTTGAATTTGCTTGCTCTTGCTTCTCTAGTTCTTTTATTTGTGATGTTAGGGTGTCGATTTTAGATCTTTCCTGCTTTGTCTTGTGGGCATTTAGTGCTATAAATTTCCAGCTACACACTGCTTTGAATGTCTCCCAGAGATCCTGGTATGTTGTGTCTTTGTTCTCATTGGTTTCAAAGGACATCTTTATTTCTGCCTTCATTTCGTTATGTACCCAGTAGTCATTCAGGAGCAGATTGTTCAGTTTCCATGTAGTTGAGCGGTTTTCAGTAAGTTTCTTAATCCTGAGTTCTAGTTTGATTGCACCGTGGTCTGAGAGACAGTTTGTTATAATTTCTGTACTTTTACATTTGCTGAGGAGTGCTTTACTTCCAACTATGTGGTCAGTTTTGGAGTAGGTGTGGTGTGGTGCTGAAAAGAATGTATATTCTGTTGATTTTGGGGTGGAGAGTTCTGTAGATGTCTATTAGGTCTGCTTGATGCAGAGCAGAGTTCAATTCCTGGGTATCCTTTTTAACTTTCTGTCTCATTGATCTGTCTAATGTTGACAGTGGGGTGTTAAAGTCTCCCATTATTATTGTATGGGAGTCTAAGTTTCTTTATAGATCACTAAGGACTTGCTTTATGAATCTGGGTGCTCCTGTATTGGGTGCAAATATATTTAGGATAGTTAGCTCTTCTTGTTGAATTGATCCCTTTACCATTATGTAATGGCCTTCTTTGTCTCTTTTGATCTTTGTTGGTTTAAAGTCTGTTTTATCAGAGACTGGGATTGCAACCCTTGCCTGTTTTTGTTTTCCATTTGCTTGGTAGATCTTCCTCCATCCCTTTATTTTGAGCCTATGTGTATGTGTGTCTCTGCACATGAGATGGGTTTCCTGAATACAGCACACTGATGGGTCTTGACCCTTTATCCAATTTGCCAGTCTGTGCCTTTTAATTGGAGACCAGGGCGTATTTCATCCCTTATCTACAACTGCATAAGACAGATACTCCCAGAGCGGCCATTTTAGAGACCTTCTCCTGGGAGTTCATTCGTTTTCCTAGGGTTATTCCTTGCTGAGAAAAGAATTTAGTGATATTTCTCCTATTCACTTTCTGAAAGAAGAGAAATATGGCTCTGTTCTGCCTGGCCCCGCAGGCAGTCAGACTTTATGGTTATCTCCCTTTTTCTCTTAAAGTCGATGTTATCCTGTTCTTTTCAAGGTGCCCAGATTTCATATTGTTCAAACACACATGCTTTACAAACAATTTATGCAGATAACGCAATTATCACAGGGTCCTGATGTGACATGCATCCTCATCTTAAGAAGATGACGGGATTAAGAGATTAAAGTAAAGGCAGGCGTAGGAAATTATGAGTATTGATTGAGGAAGTGATAAATGTCCATGAAATCTTCACAATTTATGTTCAGAGTTGCAGTAAAGACAGGTGTAAGAAATTATGAAAGTATTAATTTGGGGAATTAATAGATGTCCATGAAATCTTCACAATTTATGTTCTTCTGCTGTGGCTTCAGCTGGTCCCTCCATTCAGATTCCCTGACTTCCTGCAACAGATCTCGTTCTTTTTTATGACTGCGTGGTATTCCATGGTGTATATGTGCCACATTTTCTTTATCCAGTCTACCACTGATGGGCATTTAGAATGACTGCATGTCTTTACTATTGTGATAGTGCTGAAATGAACATGCACATGCATGTGTCTTTAAGATAGAATGATTTATATTCCTTTGGGTATACTGTGTTGAATGGTACTTCTGCTTTTAGCTCTTTGAGAAATTGCCCCACTGCTTTCTGCAATTGTAGAACTAATTTATACTCTCACCAACAGTGTATAAGTGTTCCCTTTTCTTCATAATCTCACCAGTATCTATTATTTTTTGAATTTTTGTTAATAGCCATTCTGACTACTGTGAGATGATAACTCATTGTGATTTTGATTTGCATTTCTTTAATGATCAGTGATATTGAGCTTTTTTCATATGCTTGTTGGCTGCGTGTATGTCTTCTTTTGAAAAGTATCTGTCCATGTCCTTTGTCCACTTTTTAATAGGCCTGTTTTTACTTATAAATTTGTTTAAGTTTCTTATAAAGCTGGGTATTATTAGACTTTTGTTAGATGCATGCTTTGCAAATATTTTGTCTCTTTCTGCAGGTTTTCCACTTATTATATTGACTCTTTTGTGGTGCAGAAGTTCTTTAGTTTAATTAGATCCCATTTGTCAATTTTTGCTTTTGTTGCAATTGCATTTGGCATCGTTGTCCTGAAATATATGTATTGCCCATTCCTATGTCCAGAATGATATTGCCTAGATTGTCTTCCAGGGTTTTTGTAGTTTTGGTTTTACATTTATGTCTGTAATCTATCTTGAGTTGATTTTTATATATAGGATCCAGTTTCAATCTTTTGCCTATGGCTAGCCAGTTGTCCTAGCACCACTGAATAGGGAGTCCTTTTCCTATTACTTGTTTTTGTGAATTTTGTCTATGATCAGATGGTTGTAAGTGTGTGGCATAATTTCTAGGCTCTCCATTCTTTTCCCCTGGTCTATGTGTCTGTTTTGTACCATTACCATGCTGTTTTGGTTACTGTAGCCCTGTAGTCTAGTTTGAAGTCAGGTAGTGTGATTCTTCCTGCTTTGTTCTTTTTGCTTAGAATCGCTTTGACTATCTGGGGTCTTTTTTGGTTCCATATAAATTTTATAATAATTTTTTCCAGTTATGTGAAGAATGTTATTGGTAGTTTGATAGGAATTGCATTGAATCTATACATTGCTTTGTGTGGTATGGCCATTTTAATGATATTGATTCTTTCTATCCATGACCATGGATGTTTTTCCATTTGTTTGTGTCATCTCTGATTTCTTTGAGCAGTTTTGTGTAATTTTCATTATAGAGAAATTTCATCTTTCTGATTAGCTGTATTCCTGGGTATTTCATTCTTTTTGTGGCAGTTGTGAATGGGATTGTTTTCCTAATTTAGCTCTCAGCTTGGCTGTTTCCAGTGCGTAGGAATGCTAGTGGTTTTTGTATGTTCATTTTATATCCTGAAACTTTTCTGGTATCTACAAATTCAACACAATCCCCATCAAAATACCACCATCATTCTTCACAGAATTAGAAAAAATAATTCTAAAATTCATGTGGAACCAAAAAAGAGCCCATATAGCCAAAGCAAGAGTAAGCAAAAAGAACAAACCTGGGGGCATCACGATACCTGATTTTAAACTATACTATAAGGCCATAGTCACCAAAACAGCATGATACTGGTAAAAAAAAAAAAAAAAAAAAAAAAGGCACACAGACCAATGGAAGAGAATAGAGAACCCAGAAATAAACCCAAATATGTACAGCCAACTGATCTTTGACAAAGTAAAGAAAAAACATAAAGTGGGGAAAGGACAGCTTTTCCAACAAATGGTGCTGGGATAATTGGCTAGCCACACGTAGGAGAATGAAACTGGATCCTCATCTCTCACCTTATACAAAAATCAACTCAAGATGGATTAAATACTTAAACCTAAGACCTGAAACTATAAAAATTCTAGAAGATAACATCAGAAAAACCCTTCTAGACATTGATTTAGGCAAGGATTTCATGACCAAGGACCCACAAGCAAATGCAATAGAAACAAAGATAAATAGCTAGGACTTAATTAAACTAAAGAGCTTCTGCATGGCAAAAGGAACAGTCAGCAGAATAAATAGACAACCCACAGAATGGGAGAAAATCTTCACAATCTATAATCTGATAAAGGACTTATATCTAGAATCTACAACAAACTCAAATCAGTAAGAAAAAAACAATCCCTCAAAAAGAGGGCTAAGGACATGAATACAAAATTATCAAAAGAAGTTATACAGATGGCCAATAACATAGAAAAAATGCTTAACATCACTAATGGCAAGGGAAGTGCAAATCAAAACTACAGTGTGATACCATCTTACTCCTGCAAGAATGACCATAATCCAAAAACAGTAGATGTTGGCATGGATGCGGTGAACAGGTAACACTTCTACAGTGCTGGCAGGAATGTAAACTCATACAGCCAGTATGGAAAACAGTGTGGAGATTTCTTAACGAACTAAAAATAGAACTACTATTTGATTCAGCAATCCCACTACTGGGTATCTACCCAGAGGAAAGGAAGTCATTATTTGAAAAAGACACTTGCACACGCATGTTTATAGCAGCAAAATTCACAATTGCAAAATCGTGGAAAAAACTCAAATGCCCATCAGTCAACGAGTGGATAAAGACTGTGGTATATATGTATAATGGAGTATTACGCAGCCATAAAAAAGCAATGAATTAACAGCATTCACAGTGACCTGGATGAGATTGGAGACTATTATTCTAAATGAAGTAACTCAGGAATGGAAAACCAAACATCATATGTTCTCACTGCTATGTGGGAGCTAAGCTATGGGGATTCAAAGGCATAAGAATGACACAATGGACTTAGGGGACTCATTGGGGAAGAGGGGGAGGTGAGTGAGGGATAAAAAACTACAAATATTGTGTGGTGTATACTGTTTCAGTAATAGGTGCACCAAAATCTCACAAATCGCCACTAAAGAACCTACTCATGTAATCAAATACCACCCATACCCTAATAACTTATGGAAAAATAAATTTAAAAAAGAAACTTTTCTGAAGTTGCTTATTAGCTTAAGGAGCTTTGTGGCCAAGGCTACTGGGTTTCCTAGATATGGAATCATGTCCTTTGCTGATAGGGATGGTTTGACTTCCTCTCTTCTTACTTGGACCCTTTATTTTTTTCTCTTGCCCGATTGGTCTGGCCAGGACTTCCAATATATGTTGAATAGAAGTGGTAATAGAAGGCATTCTTGTCTTGTCCTGGTTTTCAAGGGAAATGCCTCCAGCTTTTGCCCATATGGTATAATGTTGGCTGTGGGTTTGTCATAGATGGCTTTTATTATTTTGAGGTATGCTCCTTTGATGGCTAGTTTGATGAGGATTTTTAACATGAAGTGATGTTGGATTTTATTTAAGGTCTTTTCTGTATCTATTGAGGTGATCAGGTGATTTTGGTCTTTAGTTCTGTTTATTTGATATGATTATTGATTTGAGTATGTTGAACCAGACTTGCATCCCAGGGATGAAGCCTACTTGATCATGGTGGATTAGCTTTTTGATGTGCTGCTGTATTCCCTTTGCTAGTATTTTTTTGAGGATTTTTGTATCAATGTTCATGAAGGATATTGGCCTAAAGTTTTATTTTTTGTTGTGTCTCTGTCAGGTTTTGGCATCAGGATGTTGCTGGCCTCATAGAATGAGTTAGAGAGAACTCCCTCCTCCTCAGTTTTTTCAAATAGTTTCAGTAGGAATGATACCAGTTCTTCTTTGTACATCTGGTAGAATTTGGATGTGAATCCATCTGTTCCTGGGCTTTTTTTGGTTGGTAGGCTATTTATTACTGATTTAATTTTGGAACTCATTATTGGTCTCTTCAGGAAAACAATTTCTTCCTGGTTCAGTCTTGGGAGAGTGTTTGTGCCCAGGAATTTATCCATTTCTTCTGGATTTTCTAGTTTGTGTGCATAGAGGTGTTTATATTACTCTCTGATGTTATCTGTATTTCTATGGGGTCAGCGGTAATATCCCCTTTGTTGTCTCTAATTGTGTTTATTTGAATCGTCTCTCTTTTCTGCTTTATTAATCTAGCTAGTGGTCTATCTTATTAATTTTTTCAAAAAAAAAAAACAGTGCCTGGATTCATTGATCTTTAGAATGGATTTTTGTGTCTCACTATCCTTCAGATCAGCTCCTATTTCTGCTATTTCTTGTCTTCTGCTAGCTTTGGGGTTGATTTTCTCTTGTGTCTCTAGTTCTTTTAGTTGTAATGTTAGGTTGTTAATTTGAGGTATTTATAACTTTTTGATGTGGTGTTGCATGCTATAAATTTTCCTCTTAATGCTACCTTAGCTGTTTCACAGAAATTCTGGTATGTTATATCTTTGTTCTCATTAGTTTCAAAGAACTTCTTCATTTCTGCCTAAATTTCATTATTTATTTCCAAATCATTTAGGAGCATGTTGTGTAATTTCCGTGTAATTGTATGGTTTCAAGCAACTTTCTTAGCCTGGAATTTTATTTTTATCATAATGTGGTCTGAGAGAATGGTTGGTATCATTTTGGTTTTTTGCATTTGCTGAGGAAGGGTTTATGTCCGATTATGTGTTTGATTTTAGAATCTGTGGCATGTGGCAATAAAAATACTGTATATGCTGATGTTTTTAGTTGGACAGTTCTGTAGATGGCTATTAGGTCCATTTGGTCCAGCGTTGAGTTCAGATCCTGATTATCTTTGTTAATTTTTTGCCTTGACAATCTGTCTAATACTGTCAATGTGGTGTTGAAGTCTGCCACTATTATTGCACAGGAGTCTAAGTCTCACTGAAGGTCTTTAAAAACTTGTTTTATGAATCTGAATACTCCTGTGTTGAGTGAATATATATTTAGGATACTTTGGTCCTTTTGTTGAATTAAGCTCTTCACCATTATATAATGGCCTTCTTTGTCTTTTTTGATCTTTGTTGGTTTAGTCTGTTTTATCTGATAGTCTGTTTTATCTGAAATTATAACAGCAACCCCTGCTAGTATATGTTTTGTTTTCTGTTTGCTTTGTAGATTTTTTTTCTATTTGCCTTGTAGACTTTTTTTCATCCCTTTACTTTGAGCCTATGGGTCTCATTGCATGTGAGATGGGTCTCTTAGAGACAGCATATCACTGGCACTTGCTTCTTTATCCAGCTTGCCATTCTGTGCCTTTTAATTGGGGCATTTTGCTCATTTACATTCAAAGTTAGTATTGATATGTATTGATTTCGTCCTGTCATCATGTGGTTAGCTATTTATTATGCCAACTAGTTTGTGTGATTTCCTTATAGTGTCACTGGTCTGTGAATTTAAGTGTGTTTTGTAAATGCTTTCCTTTCCATATTTAGTGCTTCTTTCAGGAGCTCTTATAAAGCAGGCCTAGTGGAAACAAATTCTTTCCACATTTGCTTGTCTGAAAAGGATCTTACTTCTTCTTGGCATATGAAGCTTAGTTTGACTTGATATAAAATTCTTGATTGGATTTTCTTTTTTTAAAGAGTGTTGAAAGAAAAAGAGAAAAGAAAGAAAGAGTAGGGTAGGGTAGGGGAGGGGAAGGGAAGGAAGGAGAAGGAAGGGAAGGGAAGGGAAGAGAAGGGAGAGATTGGGCCCCCAATCTCTTCTGGCTTGCAGGGTTTCTGCTGAAAAGTTTGCTGTTAGTCTGTTGGGCTTCTCTTTTAGGTGACCTGTCCTTTCCCTGTACTGTCTTCAGCATTTTTTCTTTCATTTTGACTTTGGAGAATCTGATGATTATATTTCTTGGTGATAAAATTCTTGTAAAGTGTTTTGTGAGGGTTCTCTGCGTTTCCTGAATTTGAATGTTGTCCTGTTCCCTGAATTTAAATGTTGGCCTCTCTAGCTAGGTTGGAGAAATTCTCATAGATGATATCATGAAACATGTTTTCCAAGTTGCTTCCATTATCTCCATCTCTTTCAGGGATGCTAATGAGACATAGCTTCAGTCTCTTTACATAATCCCATATTTCTTGAACATTTTGTTTATTCCTTTTCATTCTTTTTTGTTGTTGTTATTGTTGTCTGACTGTTTTATTTCAGAAAGCCAGTCTTCAAGCTTTGAGATTATTTTCTCAGCTTGGCCTATTCTACTGTTAATACTTGTGATTGCATTATGAAACTCTTGTAGTGTGTTTTTCATCTCCATCAGGTCAGTTACATTATTTTCTATTCTGGATATTCTGCTATTTTGTCTGTCAGATCCTGTATTATTTTATCATGATTCTTAATTTCCTTAGATTGGGTTTTGCCATTCTCTTGAATCTCGATGATCTTCCTTCCTCTCCACATTCTGAATTCTATTTCTGTCATTTCAGACATCTCAGCTCAATTAAGAATGCTTGCTGGAGAACTTTTTTGGTCTTTTGGAGGAAAAAAGATACTATGACTTTTTGAATTGTCAGAGCTACTGCACTGGTTCTTTCTCATCTTTGTGGGTTGATATTCCTTTAATCATTGAAGTTGTCCTTTAGATGAATATTTTTTCCTTTTATCCTCTTTGATGACTTGTGGGTTTGCCTTGGTACAAAGTGGGTTTGGCTGACTTGTTTTGTTTCTGGGAGACTTTAGGGGCCTAAGGCTCAGCTCAGGACTCTTGGACTGTGTGCTTTAACTCTGGAGGACTGGTATCAGGCCCCAGCTTTATTCTCTGGCTCCAAGATGTTAGACACTAGCTGTGCTGGATGAGCTGAGGCCCCCATGGACCACTGGTCACATTCCAATGGGTGTGCCAGCCAAAGCACTTCACAGGGTAGTGGCGGTATAATTCATCCTTGTTCATATGTGCCAGCAGCAGGGGGGTGCATGCTTGTCAAGTGGTGTATGAGTGTTCACAGCAGTGGCAGTGACAGCATAGCTTGTGAAGGAGTGGCAACTGTATGTGTTCATGCTGGTAGTGGTGTTAGCATGAGGGCAGGATGCTGGTGGATGCAGGACTGTGCATGCCCTCTGTGCATGTTTACATGGGCAGCTGTGGCTGCTCAGGGCTAGTACAAGTCCACTGTTCTCCATGGCTAGCTTTGTGCAGGTGACAGAGTTAGTGCAGGGGCGTGGTGCTTGAAGGGCAAGGCTGGCAGCTCCATGCTCACCAATACTCCAATGACAATAGTGGTGTGGCCAGAAGACAGGGGGTTGGAGTGCGCTCATACTGGCAGCAGTGGCATGGAAGGATGCACTTGCACACATATGCTGATGGATAAGGGAAGGCAAGGTCTGTACACACACACACACACACACACACACACACACACACACACACACACCAGCAAAGCCATGTAGGTGGTGGGCATGGGTGAGCATGCAGGCAAAGCAGCACAGAGGAGACTATTGTCAGGGGAGGGCATGAGCAGGCTGGTGCTTTTCCGTGGGGTCTGCTTTGCTGGAGCATTCTGCCGGTCAGGGGCAGTCCAGGGCAAGAGCTATGATATGTTGGGCAGGCCAGGTTGGGGCCTGAGGAGAGGCCAGCTGATAAACGGGTGCTCAGGTCAGACCAGCCTTGCTTCTTGCACAAGACCACCCTGCATATTTCGGGTCCAATAGTTCCCCTAGGGCTAAAGTACCCTATGGGAACAAGTCAAGCCTAGGGGGATGGGTGTCCCTGGTCATGCTCCATTACAGATGCTCTCACACCAGATGCTCTGGGCTCCCCACCAGCTGGAGTTCTGCGCCTACCACTTCTCTAAGCAGCTCTCCCTGCCAACTGAAGTGTGTGTGGTGGTCAAGGGGTCTCCTGCCAGGATTCTGAGTGGGTTGCTCCTTGCTTGTTCAACTCATCCCTTCCACTGGAGTCACTGGGGGCCAGGAATGAGTCCCAGTGCATGGTAGCCCCAAGCAAGTTCCTAGCTTCTTCCCTCTTCAGGCCAGTATCTGTGCTGAAGGTTTTTATATCAAGGTTCTACTGGTGTCATAGAATTTGTTGGAAAATGTTCCTTTTTTGTATTTTCCTAAAGAATTCATGTAAAGTAGATGTTATTTTCTCCTCAACTGTTTCATAGAATTCACTGGGATGGGAAAGCCATCTGGAAGTTGTTTTATTTGTGGGAAGGTTTTCTTTAATATGTCGAGGGTTATTCATATATTCTTTTTACTCTTGTGCTGATTTAGTGTGCTGTGTTTTTATCTGAATTTATACATTTCATCTATATTTTCATATTTATTGGTAAAAATAATATATATGTTTAATGCTTGTGGAGTCTGTAGTGATGTTGCTCATTTCATTCTTAATATTAATAATGTGAATATTGCTTTTCCCTTCATTAGTCTAGCCAGAAGTTTTTCCATTTTATTTGTCTTTACAAAGTAACAAGTTTTCGTGTTTTAAAGTCTTTCTGTAGTTTGTTTTCTATTTTATTAATTTCTGCTCTTATATTTGTTATTTCCTTCCTTCTGTTAATTTCTATTCACTTTGTTGCTCTTTTTCTAACTTTTTGAGGGAGGAACTTAGATCATTGATTTTTAGCTTTTCTTGTTTTCTAATATACTAAATTAACAGTATAACTTTCATTTTAAACATGACTTTTGCTAACTTGTACATTTGATTTAATATGTCATATTTTAATTACCATTCAATTAAAATAGATCTTTTTATTTCCTTTGTTTTTCTTCTGTGACCCATGGATTAATTTAAAATGTATTGAATATTTTTCAGCTCTATGGACATATTCTTATCTTTTGTTATTGATTCAGAGGTTAATTACTCTGGGGTCAGAGAATATATTTTGTATTATTTTCATCATTTGAAATCTGTTGAGAATTGTTTCATGATATAGCAAATAAAGAGCTTTTATAAAAGTTATTTTTGCTCTTGAAAAGCAAAATGCAAAATACTGCATGTGTATTTTGCAGATATTGAGTGAAGCATTCAATGTATGTCAATTAGCTCCAGTTGATTAATATTGTTTTTCAAGTCTTCTAGATTCTTATGGATATTTTGCTATTTATTCTTAGATATATTAAACCTTAATACTATGTGGATTTTTCCATTTCTCCTTTTTATTTCTATTTTGTTGCTTGTATTTTAAAGGTTGTATTAACCACATGCAGATTTAAAATTTTTGTGTTTTCTTTATTATACTTTTGTCATTGTAAAATTTACTTCCTTATCTCGAATAATACGTTTTTTTCTTAAACAGCTCCTTTGATATTAAGATATTAATATTGCAATATCAACTTTCTTTGTTTTAGGATTAACATGATATATCTTTTCATCCTTTGACTTGTATTGTAAAAAGCTATAGCTTTTAATTTTTAAATTAAGTCTGGCAGTTATTATTTTTAATTGGCATCATTATTAACCTAACTATATTTTAATTATTTTTTTAAAATTTGGAGGTCCAATCTTTATTGTACTTATTTTCTATTTGATGCTATTTGTCCTAAAGAATTTGTGTTTCTTTTTGTCTTTTCAATAATTTTTTTTAATTTGTAGTTTTATTCTGAAATTCTTCACCTTGTCAGTTAATTCTCTGAATGTCTCAATCATAATTTTATTAAAGTCAAATATAAGCTTTTTTCCACCTTTTTATTTGATGTTTTCTATTTGTTCCAGTTTTTTAACTTTCTTTTTCCTCTTGCATTTTAAATTTCATTTTTCTTTTTGCTTGATTCTATCTGTTTTCCTTTGCTAAACTGAAAGATCTGCCCTCCATTTCTAATTTTTCAATCAGTTATTACTGAAATTGTACAATGCATAAAGTCTTAAAGTTAATTCCTTTATCTTCATTGTGAAAAAGCAATTCTCTTCCAACTCACATGCCAGTATTTTTCAGCATTTTCTGTTATTCTTTTTAATCCCAAAATTGACTTCTTCTTATTATTATTATATTATATAAGCAATACTAGTCTACATTTACCTGCATACTATCTGATCTCTTTGCTCACTATTCCTTCTTTTATTGCAGACCTTCTTACTGGAATTATCTCTCTGATTGCTGAAGTACATACTTTTGAGTTTCCTTTAAAGAACATACACTGATAGTAACCTTGTCAGTTCCAGCTACTCAGACTATGAAACAACTTTAGTCCCTTTGTATCCTGGCTTACAATTGGAATCTCAGGCTCAACTCCTTTCCCTTGTTAGTCTAAGGCTTAGCTTTCTTTCTGCAGTGTCCTGCACTCAGGTATCATTGCAAGGCTGACATTTGAAGTTGCTTTTAAGATGAAGTCACTTTGTACTTGCTTGAAAAAGTTCCTACTAGCTCTGTTTCATCTCACTGTTTTTTGTTACTTAGTTCTTATTTTGTCCTAGCAATTCATTAAACATTCTACTTTACCCAAATCTAGTTGTTTACAATGGAGGGACCTCCAGAATATTTAATCTACATTACTGCCTGGGGGTGACAGCTGTTGATTGATGGGCCTCTTATGTATACTCTCATGCTATAAATGACATTGTTTTTGAGGATGAAACAATTGGTGTATCTCTGCCATCTGGCTGTTTCTGATGAAGCATGGCTATAACATGAAGTATCTATGGTTAAAAAAAAAAGGCAGTGATTTCTATTTATCGTGATGTACTAACACAAACTCAGACTTCAAGGATTCATTAACCTTCGCTATTTTCTATTTCTCCTGAGCGTTACCTTTATCTGGTAGGCCATGAAATGTTATAGTAATTATAACATTTTATATCTGTAAAACATATTAGAAATTGAGTAACTCTATAGCTCTTCCTTTGTTTTTGGAGTACTCACATCTTACATTTCTGTGATGAATGTCAGAAGCAATAATGAAAGAATGTGACACTTTGTGTTCCTATTTGACATTTCTTCTCCTTTCCCAGCCCATGAGCTTTTTCCTCCTTCCTAAGAGCTAATTCACTGCCAACACTATCTTATCTACTTACAGGGCTCTGGAAGCCATTTTCAAACTACATGAGCTTGGCTGCCAATGATTGCATTAGGGGTGATAACCTGATCAAAGCCGAGCCAATAAAATTTTTTTAGGGGAATTGGAATTGGAAGACAATAGAATTAGAGACTGAAAGCTCAATAAAGTTAAAGGAAGAGATATAGAAACAAAATCTGCAAAATGCTACTACTGTAGTCTAAAGTTGCACAGGTTCCTAACCTGAGTTAAACCAAAGGTTTGCCAGATCTGTATCACAATTCAAATTCCTCTAATGCTTCCACCTTCTTATTTCCAAGGCATTAATCTTTAAGAAATTTCTTTACATACCAAATTGCATCTCACCGTCTGTTTCTGGGGAACCCAACTTGCAACACTCAGTATATGTCCAGTAATTTTCTCTTATATTTTTAATCTAAATTGAGTTGGTTCTGTCACTTGCAACCAAGAGTATTAAGACTTTATAGTATTTACATAGTGAGTAGCATAGGTAATCAGCAGGGATGTTTAGCAGCTTTGATAATATCCTGATTGGATGTTGAAAGTATTTAAATTTTTCCCTTAGGACAGAGGGTAACATTTAGGATTACTTGAATTACTCCAATTCAGATGAAATTATATTAGCTCTTATATATAAAACCCTTTACTCTTTGGAGAACACTTTCAAAAATCATGTATATTCTGTTTATCTTTATAAACCTACAATCCAGCACAGTTACCAGAACAAGGTTGAGTATTTATTATTTCTATGTGTACAGAACTTTTCAAGTTCTTTTAGCTATACAATTTTTTGTATATTTCAATATTTTGATATATTCAATACATTGTTGTTAACTGTAGTCACCGTACTCTTCTATTAAACATTAGAATTTATTCCTTCTATCTAACTTTACATTTATACTTATTAACCAGGCTCTTCATGCCTCCCTCTCCCTGTACACACACCCATCCTCTCCAGCACCTGTTGTTTCCTGACTTTTATGATCGCCATTCTAACTGGTGTGAGATGGTCTCTCATTGTGGTTTTCATTTGCATTTCTCTGATGGCCAGTGATGATGAGCGTTTTTTCATGTGTCTGTTGGCTGCATAAATGTCGTCTTTTGAGAAGTGTCTGTTCATATCCTTTGACCACTTTTTGATGGGGTGGTTTGATTATTTTAAAAAGGCAAAAAATAACAGATGCTGGTGAGAATGCGGAGCAAAGAGAACTTTTATATACTGTTAGTAGAAATGTAAACTAATACAGTTAGTATGGAAAACAGTATGGAGATTTCTCAAAAAAAAAAAAAGCTAAAAACAGAACAACCATATGATCCAGCAATCCCACTACTGGGTATTTACCTATAGAAAAAAACATCAGTATATCAAAGGGCTACCTGCTCCTTCATGTTTATTACTTATTCACAATAACAAAGATATGTTTTTACTGTTGAAATGATTTAGTTCCTTGTCTATTCTGGATATTAGTCATTTGATAGATAAATAGCTTGCAGATATTTTCTGCCATTCAACAGGTTGTCTCTTCACTGTGTTAATGGTTCCCTTTGTTGTGCAGAGCTTTTTCATTTAATATAGTCCAATTTGGTTCTATTGCCCGTGCTTTCGAGGTCTTAGCCATAAAATCTTAGCCTAAACCAAAGTCCTGAAGTGCTTCCCTAGTGTTTTCTTCTAGTTGTTTTATAATTTCAGGTCTTATGTTCAACTCCATCTTGAGTTAATTTTTCTGTATGTTGAGAGATAGGTGTCTAGTTTCATTTTTCTGCATACGGATATCTTACTTTCCCAGCACCACTTATAGAAAACGGTTCCTTTCCAAAATGTATATTCTTGGCACCTTAGTAAAAAATCAGTGGGCTATAACGATGTGGATTTATTTCTGGGTTCTTTTTTCTATTCTATTGGTCTCATGTGTCTGTTTTTATACTAATGCCATACTGATCTGGTTACTATATTCTTGTAATATATTTTGAAGTCAGGTAGTGTGTTGCCTCCAGCTTTATTCTTTTTGCTCAGGATTATTTGGGCTATTTGGCTTCTATTTTGATTATATATAAACTTTAGGATAGTTTTTCTATTTTTGCAGAAAATGCCATTAGTATTTTGATAGGAATTGCATTGAATATATAAACTGCTTTGAGTAGTATAGTCATTTTAACAATATTAATTATTCCAATCCATGAGCATGAGATGTCTTTCCATTTGTATGTGTGCTCTTCAATTTATTTCTTCAGTGTTTTTAGTTTTCCTTGTGGAGCTCTTTAACCTGTTTGGTTAAATTTATTTCTCTTTTTTTGTTTTTGTTTGTATAGCTACTGCAAATGAGATTGCCTTCTTGATTTCTTTTTCAGCTATTTCATTATTAGTCTATAGAAACATTACTGATTTTTTAATGTTGATTGTTGAATTTGTATCTTACAACTTTACTGAATTTATTCATCCAAACTATGGGGTTTGGGGAGGAGTCTTTATGTTGTTCTAGGTGTAAGATCATTTTTTTCAGTAAAAAGTGACAATGTGACTCCCTCTTTTCCAATCTGGATGACTTTTATTTCTTTCTCTTGCCTGATTTCTCTGGTTAGAACTTCTAGTACTGTGCTGAATAGGACTGGTGAGCATGAGCATCTTCATCTTGTTCCAGTTCCTAGAAAAAAAGGCTTTCAGCTTTTCCCCATTCACTATGATGCTAGCTGTGGGTTTGTCATATATGGCCTTTATTATGTTAAATGTCTCTCTTCTATGTCTAGTTTATAGAAAGTTTTTCTCCTGAAGGGAAGTCGAATTTTATCAAATGCCTTTTCTGCATCTTTTGACACTGTAGTGGATTTTTATCTTTTATTCTCTTGATGTGATCTATCATGTTATTGATTTGTTTATGTTGAATCATCCTTTTATCCCTGGGATAAATCTCACTTGTCTATAATGTATTATCTTTTTAATGTGCTCTTAGATTCAGTTTGCTAGTATTTTGATGAGGATATTTATGTCTATGTTCGTCAAAAATATTGGTCTGTAGTTTTCTTTTTTGTTGCATCCTTGTCTGGTTGTGGTATTAGGGTAATTCTGAGCTTGTAGAATGAGTTAGTTCCTCATCATCCTGAACATTTTTTTGTTGGGAGACTTTTCAGCACTGATTCAATCTCACTACTCATTATTGGTCTGTTCAGGTTTTCAATATATTTCTGATTCAATCTTTGTAGTTTGTATTTATGCAGGAGCTTACCCACTTCCTCTAGATTTTCTAGTTAGTTGGCATGTAATTGCTCATAATAGTCTGTGATGATCTTTTCTATTTCTGTAGTATCAGTCATATTGTTTGCTTTTTTATTTCTGATTTTGTTTATCTGGGTCCTCTCTCTTTTTTTCTTGGTTAGTTAGTGGTTTATCATTTTGGTTTATCTTTTCAAATAACCATTTTTTATTTCATTGATCCTTTTTTAGTCTCATTTTGTTTAATTCTCCTCTAATCTTTATTGTTTGTTTGTTTGTTTGTTTGTTTCTAATTTGGGGCTTGGTTTGTTGTTTCTTTTCTAGATTCTTGAGATCCATCATTAGATTGTTCATGTGAAATCTTTGTTTTGTTGATATAGGCACTTATTGCTGTGAAATTCTCTCTTAGCACTGCTTTTGTTGTATCCCACAGGTTTTGGTATGTTGTGTTTCCATGACATTTGTTTTAAAGTATTTTTTATTTCCATCTTAATTTCTTCAGTAACTTAATTCAGAAGCATGTTATTTAATTTCATGTATTTGTACAGTTTCCAGAGCTCCTTTGGTATTGGTTTCTAGTTTTATTCCTTTGTGGTCTGAGAAGATAACTTGAAATGATTTTGGTTTTTTTTTTTTTTACTTTTTGAGAGTTGTTTTGTGTTAAACATATTGTCAATCCTGGAGAATGTTTTATGTGCTGATTAGAAGAATGTGTATTCTGTACCTGTTGGATGAAATGTTCTGTAAAAGTCTTTTAGGTCCATTTGGTCTAATGTGCAGTTTAAATCCTATGTTTCCTTATTAATTTTCTGACTTGATGATCTGTCTAATGCTGAGAGGGGAGCGTTGAAGTTTCCAATTATTATTGTTTTGGAGTCTGTGAAGTCCTTTAGATCTAATAATATTTGTTTTATTCATTTGGGTGCTCCAGTATTGGGAGCATATATGTTTAGAATTGTTATATCCTCTTGCTGAATTGATCCCTTTATCATTATATAGCCACATTCTTTCTTTTTTTTTTTTTTTTGCTGTTTGTTACTTTAAGAGTCTGTTTTATTTGATCTAAGTATAGCTATTCTGTTTACATGGAATATATTTTTCCATCCTTTTATGTTCAGTCTATATGTGTCACCACATGTAAGATGAGTTTCTTATAAGCAGGATGTAGTTGGATCATGTTTTTTTAATCCAATCAGCCAGTCTATATATCTTAGGTGGACAGTTTAATCCATTTGCTTTCAAGCTTATTAGTGATATGTGAGAGCTTATTCCCATCATTTTATTTATTGATTTCTAGTTGTTTTGTATATGCTTTGTTTTTTTCTTTCTCTGTCATTATCATTGTGGTTTAGTGATATTCTACAGTGGTAATATTTGAAGCTTTCTTTTTCTTGTTTGTATGTTTATTCTACCACTGGTTTCTATATTTCCATGTGTTTTCATGATGATAGTTATTGTTCTTTTGCCTCCAGGTGTGGGACTTCCTTAAGCATTTCTTGTAGGGCTAGTCCCCAACTTTTCCTTTTCTAGAAAGATTTTATTTCTTCTTCATTTATGGAGAATAATTTTGCTGGATATTGTATTCTTGGGTGGTAGTTTTTTTTTTTTTTTTTGGTATTTTGAATATGTCTTCTCATTCTCTCCTGGCCTATAAAGTTTCTGCTGAGAAATCACTGTTGGTCTGATGGAGTTTTCTTTATAGCTGACTTGATACTTTTGTCTTGCTGTTTTTAGAATTTTCTTTTTTTCTTTTACTTTTGATAGTTTAACTATAAAGTGCCATGAAGAAAATCTTTTTGAGTTGTATTTGTTGATCTTTGAGCCTCCTATATCTGGATGTCTAAATCTCTTGCTAGACTTGGAAAATTTTCATCTATTATTGTGTTAAATAGATTTTCTAAGACTTTCACTTTTCCTTCACCTTTTGGGACACCAAAATTTTGAGTATTTGGTCACTTTATAGTGTCCCATATGTCATTAAGGCTTTGCTCATTCTTTTTTTATTTTTATTTTTTATTTTTTTTGTCTGGGCTATTTCAAAAGATCCGTCTGCAAGTTCTGATTCTTTTTTCTTCTTGAGCTAGTCTATTATTGAAGCTCTCAAACATATATTTTATTTTATTTTGTGAATTCTTCACTGCCAAGATTTCTGTTTAGTTATTTTTTTATAATATCGCTTTGGTAAATTTCTCATTTGTATTCTAAAAATTTTTTATGATGTATTTGTATTATTTATCTGTGTTCTCCTGTATCTCACTGAACTTTCTTAATATTAATATTTTGAATTCTTAAATTTCTTTTTTACTGGAATATGTTGCTGGAGAATTATTGTGTTCCTTTGGGGGTATCATATTTCCTTGCTTCTTCATGTTTTTTTTTTGTGTCTTTACATTGACATCTGCACATCTGATGTAACAGTTGTTTCTTCTAATTTTTCAAATTTTCTTTCATAGAGGAGGACTTGTTCCTGAAGATATATCTATGGTATTGATTGGGTCAGGCACTTTAGCTTTGATTCTTGGTTTATGCAGTAATATAATCTCTGTGTAATTTCTTCAGCTATAAACAGCCTCAGTAATGTCTGCCATCTTTTCAGTAGCTTGGGGTGTGGTTGTTAATGAAGACTGTGGTGAAGTTTTGCTGGAGATGGAAACACTAGGTGGCCAGTTTTTGACTCTAGTGTTGTCAGCAGCAGGCTGAGTGTGCCTGTCTTTGTGCCTCAGAACAGCGTATACTGGCACCAGGGTTAGGAGGTCCAGGTGGGCCCATTCTTGGCCCTCTAGGTGACTTCCTTGGGTGTCAGTAGTGGTAGCAGTAAGCCAGGCAGGTAATCAGATCCTCAGGCCCCTGGGCAGCAATGCAAGGTATGGGTGATGGCAATAGGAATGGTGTGATGACCTTCTGGTTCCCAAGCATTCCACATTGGTGTTGATGGTGGCTACAACAGGCTCTGCAGGCCAGTCCCCAGGCGTGCAGGTGTCATGTGTGGGTGAGTGCCACCTTTGGTGTCAGCTGCAGGTTGGGTCTGCATGTCCTCAGACTCCCAGAGGAGTGTTTTCAGGTGCCAATGGTAGTGAATGAGGCAGGGCATCTAATGATGCCTCTTATCTGGAGCAATGTCACCCAGGCAGCTACCTGTGTTCATCTTAGGACCTGTGAAGGTTGAGAGGTTTTCTTGTAGTTAGTTCATGCTACCTGACTCTGTCCTCAGACACTCAGTGGTGTCTATGGGTACTGGCTGTGGTGGGCAGGGATAGGGTGATTTCCAGGCCTTCAGCAGAGTGCTTGGGTTGGGGCAGCAGTGGCTGCACTGTAGCCCTGTTGCCAGGCAGGGCATGGTTGCTTTTTCTGGCAGCAGCTGTAAGCATGTAGCTGGGGAGGGCACATTTCAGCCCTAGATGGTAGCAGTAGGCAGGGTAACCTGTCCTTAGGGCACTCATAAATTTGTGGTGGCCCCAATGCTGGGGGCAGCAGGGTTGCTACCACTGGTTGGCACATCAGCCCTGGTGCTGGCAGCCAGCAGTGGCAAAGGCTGTAAGTGGGCGAGCTTGTCCTCAGGGTGCTTGTGAATGTGTGGTGGCCCCACTGCTGAGGTGGCAGGTTTGCTGCCAGTGACTCATGCTTCAGCCTTAGCAGCATAGCCAGCAGCAGCAGTGGCTATGGATGGAGGATGTAAACTGAGTTCTACGGATGTGGAATTGCAGGGACTGTTGGCTGCCAGGGCAAGATGTAGTCTGGTGGGTGCTGGACTCTCAAAATGGTGTTGTGCTGTAGCTGCTTAAGACTCACGGGGGTAGTGGTGTATGAGACCCAGCATGAGCTTCCTCTCAGGAGCAATGTCATTGCCCAGGCAGCTCCCTGTGTTAGTCTCAGGGCCTGTGAAGATGGAGGGGTTTTCTTGTAGTTAGGATTGCAGGAGTTTTTGTTGGAAATGTGGACCACTAGAGGTCTTTCACTTACCCTTTCCCCACATTAGAGAGCCTGCCAGGCTCCCAGGAAATCCTGACCAAGCAGGCTGCCTTGCTCCCACCTCCTTACTTGCCTTAGGTGTTTCTTGTCACTTCTCTGTTGAATTCTAGTGCTCTCTTTTAGATGACCTGTTCAAAGTTTGATTATCTACTCACCATTTTGGTTCTTCTCTGTGGAAGACACCAGTACCTGAAGCCTCCAGTCTGCCATTTGGAAGTTCCTCCCTCCCATTCCTTTTCAGAGGCTCTTTGTCTCTGACACACATGTTCACTCTTGCTCTCCTATTTTATCTTTTTCCTAACCCTCCACTCCACCACCAGAATCTTTCATGGTAAACATATCTTCCATATCCTCAGTCTTCTTTCTTAGTATTTCCTTGCCTTCATTCTCCCCTGAGTTTACCACTGCTCCTTGCAGCTTTCTCCCTATCAAAAAGAAGAAACTCCAATTTTCAGCAAATATATTCATGTGGATTGGTATCTTGTAGTAATTATTAATCACAACAGGAGGTGTTATATCATGCTCAGAGTGACCAAGGCAAGAGACTTAGAAAGAGTCTAGTATTTGTAATTCTAGCTTTGTATCCAAGAGAGTGCCCAGCTGTGGATAAGGTATATATCAAAATTGCAAGGGCAAGGGATCCATTCTGATAAATCAATGATGATTCCAACAGTGATATTATGTCAGGGGAGTTTGGTAAGGAAAATAGAAGCAACTCTACATATTCCAAGTTTGAATGGTTTTGACGAAGGAAATTAAGCTTATCAATCATTGGAAAGCACAAAGGAATTAAGGTCAAGGAGTACCAAAGTACCCTCTGGTACTTAACCTTGAAGCAAAAGATTCTCAATAGCTCACCTAGAAGCCATTGCAAACCTTAGGAATCTCTAGGAAATTTGCACCAGCTAACCGGCTCGTCTACATGAGTAAAATGGGTGGCTTTAAAGGATTTGTTAGGTATCTGCTGTGTTCCCACACACTTGCATGTAGAATATTTGACCTCCTTTTCTAATGTCTTCCAACTCTTGTTTAAGTGCCTCCTATTGGCCAACTCTGACCTGGAACAATAAAGGGAAGGAAGAAAATTCTGGGAAATGTTGCTTCCATGCAGTGATGAATTAGAAGGAGCTGGTGGTGATACCAAATTGACAAGGGACTAGTCAGACCTTTCCCACTGGCCTTCAGGAAAACTGAACATATTCATAAACCAAAGGAGGCATCAACTAGATCCAGGCCAAAATATTAATTTCTTCCTTCAGCCAGGTTATATAGCAGAAATAGATTTGGGGCCCCAGAGGAAAGAAATCCAGTTAAATTTCACATTGCCAGAATTAAGCAATTAATGTATGCAATGTGAGGCTTGGCAAAGAAGCATTTTTTTAAATTTTAAAATATTCGCATTCCTTTTTTGGAAATTTATATAGTATGTGCCACTCCTCAATCTTTCTGCTATTTCTGAATTGCACTAAAACATTAATTAAATGAATTCAGCAATCAATCCTAACAGGCTTTCCCCTTGGAATAAAGTAAAAGTTAATTTATTTCTACTTAATTACCTCATTTCAGCCTTGCCATGTTTATTAATAATGAATATCTGTTCCTTTTTAAATGGCATTGATCACTAATTTTCACTGATGCTGAGGAGATTTGACATGACAAATGTCCAGAACTAGAAGTTCAGAGTTATTGTTCAACTTGATATACTTACAGCATAATCAATTTGTAAGCAATCTATACTTACTCCATATGTACCAAACACAGCAATACAGTAGAAAAGCACAATTTTTTTTTTTCAGTATGTTTTACTAAACCCTGAACTCCAAGTTAACTCTCATGAACTTGGGAAACTAACACATTTACACTCACTGTATGGGGTTTCTCTCCCCGTTTCCCTCTCTTGGTCCTGCTTTCACACAGTGAATGTCACCAAGACTAATTGATTCATTTTTAGTTTAGGAGACATCATTCCAATTGATGTTTTTAGACATCTCTTTAATAATGTCAAATGATTAGAAACAGGTGAGGTGAGAGACACTTACTACTTGCAGAGAGGAGTGGTGTAAATGGTATCGATCTGCAATTAAGGGTTTACAGTAGAGAAACATTCACCACATTACTTAAAGTGTAAATACCTATCTGATTTATTTTTGTCCTATATCCAAACATCTGTAACACAGTTTTGCTCTTTCGTTTGGCTTCCTCCACCTCCTTTTTTTTTTTTTTTTTAATGTTTTGACACAAGCCCAATCTGTTCTATAAAGTTGTTTAGGTTTCACTTTTAAAGACTAAGGTGATAAGAAGAAAAAAGGAATTAAAAAAAATAGGAGAAAAAGGCAACGGAAAGGCAAGGCTTATAGACTTAGAACCTAAATATATCAGTCAGTCATAAGGAATAAAAAAGACTCAGCCCTTCAAAGTTGATGCCCAGAAGCAAAACCAAGGAAGACCTCCCGCTCGGGCTTCCACCACCTCCACCCCATTATAAAGTGAAAGTGTCCTCTCTAACATGGCTTGTCTGGAAATCCTCAGAGCAACAGCACACAGGTCACACAAATATAGAAGTTAATTCTCTCTGCTTGATAAAAGCTTTCTCTGGTCAAGAGAAAAAAATATGGGGTAGGGATCTCTCAGGATATGAGAATATGAATAAGGACTGACTAGACGGAAAACAGGGTCAAGTTGGTAAACCTGGGAAGGCACGAAGTGGAAGAAGCATATTTTCCTTTTTTTCTGTCAAATCAGTAAAAGTAAGGTAGAATCCAGTTGCTACGTTCCTATTTAGATAAACACTATAAGCACTAATATTTTTAAGAGAAAACTCTTATAACAGCATCTAATGAATTTATGAAATTAGCACCACTTTTCTAATTAAACAATTCCTCAAGTAATAGAAAGGATAATTTATCTTGTTATATAAATCATAAAGAATACAGAGTGAGTATCTCCTTCCAACATCCCTTATTAGAGGTGGCCCCTGTTAAACATTTCATAAGGAACCTTTTAGTTCTGTTTTAAATTTAACAAAAATTATAACATTTTACATTTCCTTGTGATTTTCTTTTTTAAAAAACTTAGGATGTCTAGGAGATGTTTTCTATAATAGTACATATATCATTCTTCTAAGGGACTGCATAATATTTATAGCATGTGTGTAAAAATTAATTTCAAGTTTCCTTTTTGATTCATGTCTTGGCTATTTTCAAGGTATTTTTACCATTAAAAATAATTATTCAATTAACATTTTGGAACAAAGATTATCACACTATATAAGAGTATTTTTATATGAGAGATTATCAGAAGTGGAAAACCTGGGCAAATGTTTTATGTATTTTAATTTTTGGTCAATGGGGCCAAATTCCTCTAAATAGACTTTAAAACTCTGTACTACCATGAAAATATATCAGAGTATTCTTCCCATGATTCTCACCAAAACAGAGTAGCATTAATTACTAAAATGTTTGCTTATCTGATGGACAAATATCTGATTGTTATTTTAATGTGCATTTTCCTCATTAATAATGAGATTTGATTTTAAAATATACTTATTAGCCAGTTATATATCTTTTACCAAGGATTTTCTGGTCATACACTTAGCACATTTTCTATTTTGTTGGATGAATTTTTTTCTCAATTAAAAAGCTATATTCTCCAAATAATTTAATAAATACTCCATCATTTCTCTACTGATTTGAAATGTTACTTTTACATTTACTACTTCTGAATTCTCATTTTTTTCTATGTATTTACTGTAAGTATTTAAAGATTCTATTGTATTTTTATGTTAACTTTGTATCCAGACACTTAAATGAATTCTCATTTTTCAATGGATTCTCTTGGATTTTCTAAAAAGAAAATCACAAACTGTTTTATTTGCAATACTTATACTTCTATTGTTTTATTCTTATTTTATTGCATAGATGAACATTTCCAGGAAAATATTCGATAATAGAAATAATAGTAACATCTGTGTCTTTTTCCTGCCTCCTGTAGACATGGTTTCTATATATGCTTATTGATAGGTAGTTTGCTGGTTTGTTTTTCTTTTCTTTTCTTTTTTCTTTTTTTTTTTTTTTTGAGACAGAGTCTCCCTCTGTCACCTAGGCTGGAGGGCAGTGGCACATCTCGGCTCACTGCAAGCTCTGCCTCCTGGGTTCACAGCATTCTCCTGCCTCAGCCTCCCGAGTAGCTGGGACTACAGTCACCTGCCAGCAAGCCCAGCTAATTTTTTATATTTTTTAGTAGAGATGGGGTTTCACCGTGTTGGCAAGGATGGTCTCGATCTCCTGACCTGGCGATCCGCCCGCCTCGGACTCCCAAAATGCTGGGATTACAAGCATGAGCCACCGCGCCCGGCCGGTAGTTTGCTGGTTTCTGATAGATAACACTTACTTAGGTGAAGGACCTTTCTTTCTATTCCTAGAAAAATGTTTATTTGCTTACTATCTGAAATATATATTGATTATTATTTGATGATTTTCAGCCTTTGTTGAAATAACTGCATAGATTTTCTTCTTTAAAAGATTAATTTTGTGATTTATATGGAAAAAGAAAACTTTTGTATAATGGTCTATCCCTGCAATATTTCCCTTTTTTAGTTTCAGATTTTTTAATTGACAAATAATCATACATATTCAATGGGGTATATATTGATGTTTTGATATATACAATGTATAGTGATCACATTGGGTTAATTAGCATACATATCATCTCAAACATTTATCAATTCTTCAAAGAAAAATTTTTCTTAACAAAAACAATTTCAACTTTTATTTTCGATTCAGGGGATAAAAGTTCTGGTGTGTTCCATGGGTATATTGTGTGACGCTGAGGTTTGGGGTGATCCCGTCACCCAGGTAGTGAGCATGATACCCGATAGATAGTTTTTCAGCCCATACTTCCTTCCCTCCCTCCCCCTAGTAGTTCCCAGTGTCTATTGTTCCCATCTTTATGTCCATGTGTACGAATGTTTAGCTCCCTCTTATAAGTGAGAACATGCGGTGTTCGGTTTTATGTTTCTGCATTAATTTGCCTTGGATAATGGCCTCCAGCTGCATCCATGTTGCAGCAAAGGATATGATTTCATTCTTTTTCGTGGCTGCATATTATTCTCATGGTGTATATGTATCACACTTTTAAATCAAATTCATCATTGATGGGTACCAAGGTTGTGATTTGCATTTCTCTGATGATTAGTGATGATGAGCATTCTTTCATCTGTCTGTTGGCTGCTTGTATGTCTTCTTTTGAGAAGTGTCCACGTCATTAGCCAAATTTTTAATGGGGTTATATGATATTTGCTTGCTGATTTGTTAAAGTTCCTTATAGATGCTAGACATTAGACCTTTGTCAGATGCATAGTTTGCAAATATTTTCTCCCATTTTTTAGGTTGTCTGTTTCCTCTGTCGATAGTTTCTTTTGCTGTGCAGAAGCTCCTTCGTTTAATTAGGTCCCACTGGTTGATTTTTTATTCTGTTGCAATTGTTTTTGGGGACTTAGCCATAAAGCCTTTCCCAGGGCCAGTGTCCAAAATGGTGTTTCCTACATTTGCTTCCAGGATTCCTATAGTTTGAGGTCTTACATTTAAATCTTTAATCTGTCTTGAGTTAATTTTTGGATATGGTAAAAGTCAAAGTCCAATTTCATTCTTCTGCATATAGCTAGCCAGCTATCCAAGCATCATTTACTGAATAGGAGTCTCTTTCTCCATTGTTTGTTATCGTCGACTTTGTTGAAGATCATTTCTGGATTCTCTAATCTGTTCCATTGGTCTGTGTGTTTGTTTTTGTACCAATACCATGCTGTTTTGGCTACTGTAGCCTTACAGTATAGTTTGAAGTCAGATAATGCGATGGCTCCAGCTTTGTTCTGTTTGCTTAGGATTGCTTTGACTATGTGGCCTTTTTTTTCATTCCATATAAATCTTAGAATATATTTTTTTCTAAATCTGTGAAAAATGAGATTTGTTTTGCGGGTTTTTTTGTTTTTTTTGTTGTTGTTGTGTGTTTGTTCGTTTGAGACAGGGTCTCACTCTGTTGCCCAGGTTGGAGTGCAGTGGCTTGGTAATAACTCATTGCAGCCTCATCCTTCTGGATTGAAGCAACCCTCCTGCCTCAGCCTCCTAAGTAGCGAGAATTACAAGCATGTGCTACCATGCCCAGCTAGTTTTTGTATTTTTTGTAGAGACAGGGCCTCCCTATGTTGCTTGAGCTGGTCTCAAACTCCTGGGCTCAAGCGACCCTCCTGCCTCAGCCTCTCGAAATGTTGGGATTACAGGTGTGAGCTTCCGTGTCCTGGGTTTTCTAAGTATAGGATCATATCATCAGTGAAGAGAGATAGCTTGACTTCTTCTTTTCCTGCATGCATATCTTCTATTTAGTTCTCTTGCCTTATTGCTCTGGGTGAATTCTAGTACTATGTTGAATAGGAGTGGTGAGAGTGGATATCCTTGTCTTTTTACAGTTCTCAAGGGCAGTGTTTCCAGTTTTGGCCCATTCAGTATGATGTTGACTGTGGGTTTGTCATAAATGGCTTATTACCTTGAGGTATGCTCCTTTGATGCCTAGTCCGTTGATGGTTTTTATTATGAAGTGATGCTGGATGTTATCAAGGCTTTTTCTTCATCTATTAAGATGTTCATATGGTTTTCATTTTTAATTGTTTGTAAGGTGAATCACATTTATTGATTTGCATATGTTGAACCAAACTTGCATCCCAGGAATAAAACTTACTTGATTGTGGTGGATTATCTTTCTGATGTGCTGCTCAATTTGGTTTGCTAGTATTTTGTTTAGGATTTTACATCTATGTTCATCAGGGATATTGGCCTGAAGTTTTCATTTTTAATTGTGTCTTTGCCAGGTTTGGGTACCAGGGTGCTGCTGATTTAATAGAATGAGTGAGACAGGAGGCTGTCCTTCTCAACTTTTTGGAATAGTTTCAGTAGGGTCGGTAATATCTCATTTTTGTATGTCTGATAGAATTCAGCTGTGAATCCATTTTGTTCAGGGCATTTTTTTTTGGTTGGTAAGTTTTTTATTATATTACATTGTGAAACTTTGTATTGGTCAGTTCAGGCTTTCATTTTCTTCCTAGTTCATTCTTAGGAGGTTGTGTGTTTCCAGGAATTTATCCATTTCCTCTAGATACTCTAATTTGCATGCACAAAGGTGTTCATAATAGTCTCTGAGGATCTTTTGTGTTTCTGTGGAATTGGTTGTAGTTTCATTTTTGTCATTTCTGATTGTGCTTATTTGGTTCTTCTCTTTTTTTCCTTTGTTAATCTAGCTTACGGTCTATCAATCTTGTTTATTCTTTTGAAGACTCATATCTGGGGTTCATTGATCTTTTGTATGGATATTTGCATCTCAGTTTTGTTCAGTTCTTCTCTGGTTTTAATTATTTCTTTTCTTTTGCTAGCTCTAGGATTGGTTTATTCTTTATGTTCTAATTCCCCCAGGTAGAATATTACATTCTTAATTTGATATCTTTTTAACTTTTTGAGGTGGGCATTTAGCACTATAAACTTCCCTCTTAGCATTCCTTTAGCTATATCCCAAAGATGGTGGTAAGTTGTTCCTCTATAGTCACTAATTTCAAAGAATTTTTAAATTTCAACCTTAATTTTATTGTTCACCAGAGAGTTATTCAGGAGCAAGTTGTTTAATTTCCACACATTTGAATAATTTTGAGATATCTTGTTGGTATCGATTTCTATTTTTATTGTCCTGTAGTCCAAGAGTGTGCTGGGTATGATTTTTATTTTTTACTCCCTCAGCAGGTCCACTCTTGGGCCTTGAGGGAGCCCCCTCCTATCACTGGCACTGTGCCAGCATTTCCTTTGTTAGCTGTTCCAGATCTTGGGGCTCCTTTGGACAGACACTGCAGCTGGCAGACAGGCCACTCTCAGACTGGCCCTGCAGAAGGAGGCATGCCCGGCTACAGCACCTGTCCATGAGCCTGTGATCTCATTCCTCTGTTTTCTGAGAGTGGGGGTTCCTCCCCAACTAGAGCACTGGCTACCTCTGCTTGACACTCTGGTGCTGCACACTTTAGCCCTGGGACATTGGGACTGGACTGCAACTCCATCCTCCAGCCCCTGGGCTTTGGCACTGGCTGCTCTGGGGGATCTAAAGTGCTCCCAGACCACCAGCAAAGCACTCGCCCTGGGCAGCAGAGGCTGCGCTATGCACAGGCTCCTGCAGGAGGATCCAAAAGGGGACTTGGGAGGGGCTGTCAGGCAGGAGGGCCTGTAGAACAGACAGGGCCTATTCCCTTGGGAAAGTCGGCCCTGCTGTCTCTTGGCCCTGCAGTCAGCTGAAGTTAGAGCAACTCAGAGCAACACAGGGAGCCTTGGGGACTGAACCCCTTTTGCTGCATCCCACTGTATCTGCCCTGTGCACAAAACCCCCCTGGTTTCCGCACAGCCCTGGGTTCTGTCTCCTCCTACTCTCTGGGCAGATCCTCCTGTCAGTTCACACGTTTGGGGGCTGGGGGGAGGGGCTGTAATCTCTTGTGGGCAGGATCCCAGAGGTCCTTGGTAAATGTGGGCTGCCCCACTGTCCCTTCATTCACCTCCTAGGAGCCATTCGGTGTGGGCACTAGCCCTTGTATCTGGCAACACTGCACAGGGTTCCCAGCTTCCTGTCTCTTCAGCCTCGGTGTCCGCATTGCCTCTCTATTGACTCTCAGTATTTACTCTCCAAAGATCTATTCAAAATCTATTGGTTCACTTGGTATTTTTATCTCTCTTGGTGGGAGCAGCCTTTCTCCTGGCTGCATCTCGTCTGCTATCTTGTTTCCCTGTACGGCGATTTTTTGAAGACTTCTGACTTGATCATGATTTATTATTCTTTTATTATAATGTTACATTTAATTTGCTAATATTTAAAGTTTTTGAATCTGTTTCTAATTAAGAGTTACCTATAGCTTGTTTGTGTGTGTGTGAGTGTGTGCAAATGTCTTTTTATTTTTGGTATCAGGGCAGTGCTAACATCATACATGTATTTGTGAAAATGTTCATCTTGTCACATGCCTCTAATTGGTGTTTCACAAACTGGCTGATTATAACCATATTTTTTGCACTTTTTAACAATATAAATTCCCTGTCATTCTCTTGAATATTCCAGTTCAGTGAATCCAAGGTAAAACCCGGGAATGTGCATTTCAACAGATCTCTAAAGATTCTTATCAGTTGACATATTTGGAAAACATGATTTTGGAAATCTTTTAACAACTTGCATTTATATATCTTGAATTTGGGGCAGTTTATATCTGTAATTTGGCTGGAATTTACATTAAACATTGTGGATTAAAATTGATATTTAGATCTACTCTCTTCTCAAACTCTAGTAATATAACTATACTGAAAAAGGTTTAGGGTAGCAACCCATAGGACAAGGAGAAAGGAAAAGAAGACATGTTAACACAGTTTCATAGCTATAAAGCAGGATAATGTGTGAGTGATAACGGACTTATCCGTTTTAGGAAAACTAAATCCTAAAGCACCAGCAGGGAAGGCAGAGAAGCTATTGTATTAACAGAAATTTCCAAAGGCTAAGAAATAAGCAACAAATTGGCTGTGAAAACAGGAGACAGATATGGCGTCAACAAAAAAGACTGATTAAAAGTCTGTTTAAGAAGTAATTATTCCTCGGGCCTCTTCCCCAGTTTTGAACAATCAGGCAACTTCCTTCCCATCCACACAGAAGATGGAAATTTTATTCCCTGGAATAGTGAAACAAAGGTCTTTGGACAAGAAGAATCAGCAAAGTTGATGATGAGAGTGCCGTACTAAAACCAGGAAGATTACATAGATTTTGCATAACAAATATTAAGAAATATATTAAAATATGAAGCCATTTTGCATACTTGGTTCCCAGTGACTCTCCAGGATATATATTGGAAGTATCAGTTAGAGAGATCTGACTGGCCTAAATAAAATACCTAGATTATGAACTTCAGAAGTTCTCTTCCTACAAAACAGCACAGCCAGATCATCATGTGGTGAAGACCACAGTCAGTGAAACTTTTACATGCAGAAATCTTTTTAATACGCTACTTTTAAATATGAGTTGACAGCCAACAATTACCACACAATGTTAGGAAAACTTTTTTTTTAAATTTTATTTTATTATTATTATACTTTAAGTTTTAGGGTACATGTGCACAACGTGCAGGTTTGTTACATATGTATATATGTGCCATATTGGTGTGCTGCACCCATTAACTCGTCATTTAGCATTAGGTATATCTCCTAATGCTATCCCTCCCCACTCCCCCCACCCCACAACAGTCCCCGGTGTGTGATGTTCCCCTTCCTGTGTCCATGTGTTCTCATTGTTCAATTCCCACCTATGAGTGAGAACATGCAGTGTTTGGTTTTTTGTCTTTGCGATAGTTTGCTGAGAATGATGGTTTCCAGCTTCATCCATGTCCCTACAAAGGACATGAACTCATCATTTTTTATGGCTGCATAGTATTCCATGGTGTATATGTGCCACATTTTCTTAATCCAGTCTATCATTGTTGGACATTTGGGTTGACCCAGCCATCCCATTACTGGGTATATACCCAAAGGAAAACTTCTAATATAAACAGAACAAGCCAAACAAACAAAGAGAAAAAAAATGAAAGTGGAGACTATGCAGGGAGAAAAAAAATGTAGAAAAGACACAAAACAAATGAATCAATTACTAATAATCTTAAAAAGAGAAAATAATACCAACATCTGAAAAAGAATAGATTGCAATAAAAATACCACACCCAAAAATATGAAAAGAAGTTCTTGGAAATTAAAAATACAATACATAAATGAAAATTAAAATAGAAAAGTTAGAAGTTAAAATAAGAAAATTCTCCCAGAAACTAAATTTTAACTAGAATTAAAAGACAAGAGATGGACAATTGGAAAAACTCTAGAGCAAACTTCTGTATTAAGAAATTACAGGAAGAAAGAACAGAAAAGAAGAAGGGTAATAAATAAAAGAAATAATTTAAGAAAATTTAATTTAAAAAAGGAATAATTTTGCATATTGGCAATTAAGGATCCATGACATAGAATAAACATATATTCATATCAAAGCACAACAATATAAACTTTGACAACAATGAAGATGAAGAAAGTATCCTACAAGTTGAGAGAAAGAAGAATTAATTATTTTTTGTTTGTTTCCCCCACCAGACTATAAACTCCACATGGTCAGGGATTTTCTCTGCCTTATTTATTTCTGTATCTTCAGAAACTGATGTTGTGCTAAACTGCAATAAGGGTTCAATAAATATTTGATAAGTAGATGAATGCATTAATGAATAGAGAAATTAGGCTTACAATGAGCATTTTTCTCATCTTATTATGAAGTTGAACAAAGTTTAAAGTATTTTAAAAAGGAAAATGAAGTATAAGTGGATGCTGGTTTTACCTACCCTTAAAACCTGGTTCCAGAATTTTACTGTAGAATGGCTCTATTCTTAGGCTGAGAGAACACAGATGCAGAAAATCTCTAATTGAAAGCATCACAGATCTTCTTTAGTTCAACCTCACTGCCACGGATAAAGCCCTTCTATAATGTTATTGACAAATAATCACTTGGGCCAGGTGTAACTGCTTCCAGTGACAGGAACCTCACTACTAGCTGGTTTTGCTAGAGAAGCTGTGCTCATTTCTATACCTCTCTAAAGGACCAGAGCTGTGTGTGACTCCAATGTAAACCGACAATAAAAGAGACAAATTAGCATAACTGACTGTTTCGGTTATGAAGATTAAGTAGCCTTTTATTGCGGATGTTTGCCAAGGAAAATGCTCCCCAGTGGAGGACTCTAAGCAGTTAAGATAGATTTGATGAGGGTTTTAATTGCTGTTACGCAACTGGTAATGGAAAGTTTTTATTAAATGTCATGCAAGAGTCAATCGATAGTTTAGAAGAGAAAAGCTTCTCTCTAATATAGACCTCAGGCTTTTCCAACAGTATTTTATCAGCAGGGGCAATTTCATCAGCAACCACAAATATTTATCAAGTAACCAGTATGCATGTGGCGATATCATAAATGTGTCAAGGACTGATGGGGATTAGAAAAAAAAAGCCGATGCTGCAGAGGATCTATGATTTTTTTTTTTGAGGTGATGTCTCCCTTTTGTCACCCAGGCTGGAGTACAGTGGCACCATCTCGGCTCACTACAACCTCTGCCTCCCAGGTTCAGACAATTCTCCTGTCTCAGCCTCCTGAGTAACTGGGACTGCAGGCACCCACCATCACACCTGGCTAATTTTTGTATTTTTAGTAGAGATGGGGTTTCACCATATTGGTCAGACTGGTCTCGAATTCCTGACCTCAGGTAATCCACCCACCTGAGCCTCCCAAAGTATTGGTATTACAGGGGATCTATGATTTTTAAGTGAGCAAATAACTACTGTAGAAACTAAAATAAAAATAGATGCTTACACTTATATACACATATGTGTGCATGCTACTTAAAATTCAATAGATAACATCGAGAAGCAGAATAAGAGATGTATTAAAACTGAACAGGTACAAAAATACCATTTTTTTCAAAATTATTTATCAAAAGGATTTTTATCTATTTACGTGTTCTTGATTTTTTGTTTGCTTTTGTTTTTAGTAGTACAATGGAAAAATATTTGGCTAGAATGCAGAACACAGGGTTCTAGTCTGCCACTTACTATGTGTACCTGGGGTACTTCCTTAATTTTCTGGGTCTCAGTGTTCATCTATAAAATGGGGCTTTGGATAAAATTCTGAAGACATTTGCTAGCTTCAAGATTCATTGATTTTTATTAAGGAGTAAGCAACCACAGAGTATAATTCATCATTTTTTTGTTTGTTTGTTTGAGATGGAGTTTCGATATTTTTGCCCAGGCTGGAGTGTAATGGCACGATCTCAGCTCACTGCAATTCCACCTCCCAGGGTCAAGCGATTCTCCTGCCTCAGCCTCCGGAGTAGGTGGGATTATAGGCACCTGCCACCACACCCGGCTAATTTTTTGTATTTTTAGTAGAGACGAGGTTTCACCATGTTGGCCAGGATGGTCTCGATTCTTGACCTCGTGATCCACCTGCCTCGGCCTCCCAAAGTGCTGGAATTACAGGCGTGAGCCACCATGCCTGGCCCAATAATTCATCTTATAAAATTATTTCATACAACTTTTAAAACTTCATTCATTGCACAAAGTACAGGCATACTAATATAAGAATCAAATGTCCCATAAAATGTATGTATTTTAAAACTAGAGTAGAAACTTGCTCAGCCAATCATATCTGGTATTCCCCAGATACCCAAACTTGCAAAATTATCTAGGACAATTTTTGTCAAATTCAGCATACTGTCAGCTTGTCTCTCCCTATTGGTGTCACACTCCCCTAGCTGCTCGATGAGCTATGCTAATAAGTGAAAAGCGTGTTGCTTTATAAAAACAACTGATCCTTCCTGAAATGGGTGTTTCAGGAAGAATCATTCTGTAGTTTTGTGATCTATCAAGACTGAATCAGCAACTTGTCTTCTGAAAAGTAGTGGCTGAAATTAGAGGTTATTGGATTTGGAGTGAGAAGACCTGTGTTCAAGTCCTGACCCTACCATTCTTGAGCAGTGTGACACTGGGAAACGCCTACGTCTCTGAGTCTGTTTGCACAGATTAAAGTGCATGATTGAAATGGGTGTTATGGAAACTGCATTATTGAAAATGAGATAATATACATATTCCCATACTGCAAGTAATCACACACTTGTAGGTTATTGCTTTTATAATTCTAAGCAGGCATTTCAGGTTTTTTTTCCCAGATTCAAAAGAGTATCTTTGAGTTCCTACTCCAAGCCAGGCATTATACTAGGCAATTTCACTAGAAAGCAGTATTGAATTTTGCATCCAGATTAAAAAGTGAATTAATGTAGTGAGGATTTGGAAAGAGTGAACATAATGGTTAGTGAGTTACTGCTTTTGAGGAGGGAGCTGCTGTAGCTTCCAACTTTAAGTATTTGCCCACAGATAGCAACTTTGGAAATGAAAGAGAAACATTGTGCAGGGAATGATTGGCTGCTTAATTGCTAGGAGTAAAATAAAGGGTCACTGCATTTTTAACCCATTCTCTTTAATCCTCAATATCTGGGGTGCACCTGAAGGCCATCTACCAGCAGCTATATTTATAAAGGTTAGAGAGCAGTGTTAGAGCCATTTTCAGTGAAAAGGACATTAAAATCAACAGGAAATATATAAGGTAAGTGGAGGAAAGCCTGCGGTGTGCTTCTGGACCAATAATTTAACACATGCTATTTGTTTCACCTTTTAAATTTAGGAACACGACAATTCTTGTCTGAAAGATGAAATATAAATGAAAGGGAACTTATGGATTTGCCTACTATGTACCAGGCACTTTATTGAAAACAATGCAATTTACATAGAGGATTTCATTTTGTCTGCTAGGCAAACCTTTAAAAGTATCTTATTACTAATTCTTCATTTTACAGGTGAAGGAACTAAGGCTTAAGAGTATTAAGTCATGCAGCTAGCAATAGTGGGATTTAAATCTAACTCTCCATTTATAATCTCAAACCCAAAATTATTCCTGGGAATGCTTTCAGGTTCCCAGTGGGATGACTCTTCATCTATGAACTCACTATCATTTTGGTTCTACTTTACAAGTAAATAAGGAATTGCCTAGTTGGCCCATTGGAGGGACTCAAATGTCTTCATTTTGAGAATACTGCTGCCTGAAAGTGTACATTTAGAGTTACTTTGGAATTTGGCTTAAAACTGGTTTCCTTTGTTTAAAAAATTTTCCTATACGAATGCTTTTACACTGTTGGTGGGAGTGCAAATTAGTTCAACCATTGTGGAAGACAGTGTGACAATTCCTCTAGGATCTAGAACCAGAAATACCATTTGACGCAGCAGTCCCATCACTGGGTATGTACCCAAAGGAATGTAAATAATTCTATTATAAAAAGATACATGCACATGTATGTTTATTGCAACACTATTTACAATAGCAAAGACACCGAACCAACCCAATGCCCGTCAATGATAGACTGGATAAAGAAAATGTGGTACATATACACCATGGAATACCATGCAGGCATAAAAAAGGAATGAGATTATGTCCTTTGCAGGGACATGGATGAATCTGGAAGCCATCATCCTCAGGAAACTAACACAGGAACAGAAAGCCAAACACCGTATATTCTCACTCATAAGTGGGAGCTGAACAATGAGAATGCATGGACAGAAGGAGGGGAACAACACACACTGGGGCCTGTCAGTGGGGGCGAGGGGACGGAGAGCATCAGGACAAATAGCGAATGCATGCCGGGCTTAATACCTAGGTGATGGGTTGATAGGTGCAGAAAACCAGCATGGCACACATTTACCTGTGTAACAAACCTGCATGTTCTGCACATGTATACCAGAACTTAGAGTAATATTTTTTTAAAAAAATTCCTAAGATGGACCAAGAATCTGTTAACCTCAGGATGTGTGGTAGATTAGGTCATTGTTCCTCAATTCTTCATGCCCTCCCTGTTAGAATTACATACCTGTGTCCTTTGCCGTGTGACCTTGCAGTTCTGCCCTTTAGACACAGAGTTGCTTTCTTTGGCCAGTGGAATGAGGAAGAAGTGACAGTGGGCCAGTTCTAGGCTAAGACTACTTGCCCTGTCATGCTTCTGCTGTTCACTATGAGGAAAACATGCTTGGTTGCTCTTCATTTGTTATTTTGTGGCTGTAAATAAATACCTGAGGCTGAGTAATTTATAAAGAAACGAGGTTTAATTGTCTCATGGGTCTGCAGGCTGTACAGAAAGCATCTGCTCAGTTTCTGATGAGGCCTCAGGCAATTTTTACTCAAGGAAGAAGGCAAAGCAGGAGCAGGTATGTCACGTTGCAGAAGTGGGAGCAAAGTGGTGGGGGAGGTGCCACACTCTTTTTAACAGAAAGGTCTCACATAAACTAAGAGCAAGAACTCACTTATCACCAAGGGGATGGTGCTAAACCGTTCATGAGGGATCTGCCTCCATGATCCAATGACCTCCACCAGGCTCCACCTCCAACTTTAGGAATCACATTTCTACATGAGATTTGGAGTGGGCAATCATCCAAACCATATCAGGTGCCTGCTGGTCCAAAGAGGAGAGGAGAATGGTAAAACAGACCTGAACCCAACTTTCAGCCTAAAGCAGAGCCCAGCCCAGCCTAACCTAACCTATGTTAGTTGATCTATAGACCAAGAACAAATAATTTTTATTGGAAACCACTGAGTTTGGGGATATAATAAAGCATTATGATTGCAATAGGTAAATATTATGGTGTGTATGAATGGGTTTTTTATTGTTATACTTTAAGTTCTAGGGTACATGTGCACAACGTGCAGGTTTCCTACATAGGTATACATGTGCCATGTTGGTGTGCTGCACCCATCAACTTGTCATTTACATTCGGTATTTCTCCTAATGCTATCCCTCCCACATCCCTCCACCCCACAACAGGCCCCGGTGTGTGATGTTCCCCGTCCTGTGTCCAAGTGTTCTCGTTGCTCAATTCCTACCTATGAGTGAGAACATGCGGTGTTTGGTGTTCTGTCCTGGTGATAGTTTGCTCAGAATGATAGTATGCAGCTTCATCCATGTCCCTGCAAGGACATGAACTCATCCTTTTCTATGGCTGCATAGTATTCCATGGTGTATATGTGCCACATTTTCTTAATCTAGTCTATCATTGTTGGACATTTGGGTTGGTTCCAAGTCTTTGCTATTGTGAATAGTGCCACAATAAACATATGTATGCATGTGTTTTTATAGCAGCATGACTTGTAATCCTTTGGGTATATACCCAGTAAAGGGATTGCTGGGTCAAATGGTATTGCTAGTTCTAGATCCTTGAGGAATGGCCACACTGACTTCCACCATGCTTGAACTAATTTACACTCCCACCAACAGTGTAAAAGTGTTCCTATTTCTCCACATCGTCTCTAGTATCTGTTGTTTCCTGACTTTTTAATGATCGCCATTCTAACTGCTGTGAGATGGTAACTCATTGTGGTTTCGATTTGCATTTCTCTGATGGCCAGTGATGATGAGCATTTTTTCATGTGTCTGTTATCTGCATGAATGTCTTCTTTTGAGAAGTGTCTGTTCATATCCTTTGCCCAGTTTTTGATGGAGTTGTTTTTTTCTAGTAAATTTGTTTGAGTTCTTTGTAGATTCTGGTTATTAGCCTTTTGTCAGATGAGTAGATTGCAAACATTTTCTCCCATTCTGTAGGTTCCCTATTCACTCTTATGGTAGTTTCTTTTGCCATGCAGAAGCTCTTTAGTTTAATTAGTTCCCATTTGCCTATTTTGGCTTTCGTTGCCATTGCTTTGGTGTTTTAGTCATGAAGTCCTTGCCCATGCCTATGTACTGAATGGTATTGCCTAGGTTTTATTCTAGGGTTTTTATGGTTTTAGGTATAACATTTAAGTCTTTAATCCATCTTGAATTAATTTTTGTGTAAGGTGTAAGGAAGGGATCCAGTTTCAGCTGTCTACATATGGCTAGCCTGTTTTCCCAGCACCATTTATTAAATAGGGAATCCTTTCCCCATTCCTTGTATTTGTGAGGTTTGTCAAAGATCTGGTGGTTGTGGCTGTGTGGTGTTATTTCTGAGGTCTCTGTTCTGTTCCATTGGTCTATATCTCTGTTTTGGTACCAGTACCATGCTGTTTTGGTTACTGTAGCCTCGTAGTATAGTTCAAAGTCAGGTAATGTAATGCCTCCAGCTTTGTTCTTTTTGCTTAGGATTGCCTCGGTAATGTGGGCTCTTTTTGGTTGCATATGAACTTTAAAGTAGCTGTTCAAATTCTGTGAGGAAAGTCATTGGTAGCTTGATGGGGATGGCATTGAATTTATAAACTAAACTGGGCAGCATGGCCATATTCACAATATTGATTCTTCCTTTCCATGAGCATGAACTGTTCGTCCACTTGTTTTTGTCCTCTTTTATTTCGTTGAGCAGTGGTTTGTAGTTCTCCTTGAAGAGGTCCTTCACATCCCTTGTAAGTTGGATTCCTAGGTATTTTATTCTCTTTGAAGCAATTGTGAATGGGAGTTCACTCATGATTTGGTTCTCTGCTTGTCTTTTATTGGTGTATAGGAATGCTTGTGATTTTGCACATTGATTTTGTATCCTGAGACTTTGCTGAAGTTGCTTATTAGCTTAAGGAGATTTTGGGCTGAGACAATGGGGTTTTCTAAATATACAATCATGTCATCTGCAAACAGGGACAATTTGACTTCCTCTTTTCCTAATTGAATACCCTTTATTTCTTTCTTTTGCCTGATTGCCCTAGCCAGAACTTCCATTACTGTGCTGAATAAAAGTGGTGAGAAAAGGCATCCTTGTCTTGCGCCAGTTTTCAAAGGGAATGCTTCCAGTTTTTGCCCATTCTGTATGACATTGGCAGTGGGTTTGTCATAGATAGCTCTTATTATTTTGAGATATGTTCCATCAATACCTAGTTTATTGAGAGTTTTTAGCATGCAGGGCTGTTGAATTTTGTCAAAGGCCTTTTCTGCATCTATTGAGATAATCATGTGGTTTTTGTCATTGGGTCTGTTTATGTGATGGATCACATTTATTGATTTGTGTATGTTGAACCAGCCTTACATCCCAGGGATGAAGCCCACTGAATCGTGATGGATAAGCTTTTTGATGTGCTTCTGTATTTGGTTTGCCAGTATTTTATTGAGGATTTTTGCATGAATGTTCATCTTGGATATTGGTCTAAAATTCTCTTTTTGTGTTGTGTCTCTGCAAGGCTTTGGTACCAGGATAATGCTGGCCTCATAAAATGAGTTAGGGAGGATTGCCTCTCTTTCTGTTGATTGGAATAGTTTCAGAAGGAATGGTCCAAGCTCCTCTTTGTACCTCTGGTAGAATACGGCTGTGAATCCATCTGGTTCTGGAATTTTTTTGGTTGGTAGGCTGTTAATTATTGCCTCAATTTCAGAGCCTGTTATTGGTCTATTCAGAGATTCAACTTCCTCTTGGTTTAGTCTAGGGAGGGTGTATGTGTCGAGGAATTTATCCATTTCTTCTAGATTTTCTAGTTTATTTGAATAGAGGTGTTTATAGTATTCTCTGATGGTAGTTTGTATTTCTGTGGGATCGGTGGTGATATCCCCTTTATCATTTTTTATTGCATCTCTTTGATTCTTCTCTCTTTTCTTCTTTATAAGTCTTGCTAGCACTCTATCAATTTTGTTTATCTTTTCAAAAAACGAGCTCCTGGATTCATTGATTTTTTGAAGGGTTTTTTTGTGTCTCTATCTCTTTCAGTTCTGCTCTGATCTTAGTTATTTCTTGCCTTCTGCTAGCTTTTGAATTTGTTTGGTCCTGCTTCTCTAGTTCTTTTAATTGTGATGTTAGGGTATCGATTTTAGATCTTTCCTGCTTTCTCTTGTGGGCATTTAGTGCTATAAATTTCCCTCTACGCACTGCTTTAAATGTGTCCCAGAGATTCCGGTACGTTGTATCTTTGTTCTCTTTGGCTTCAAAGAACATCTTTATTTCTGTCTTCATTTTGTTATGTACCCAGTACTCATTCAGGAGCAGGTTTTCAGTTTCCATGTAGTTGTGCAGTTTTGAATGAATTTCTTAATCCTGAGTTTTAATTTGATCGCACTGTGGTCTGAGAGACAGTTTGTTGTGATTTCTGTTCTTTTACATTTGCTGAGGAGTGCTTTACTTCCAATCAGTGGTCAATTTTAGAATAAGTGTGATATGGTGCTGAGAAGAATGTATATTCTGTTGATTTGGGGTGGAGAGTTCCATAGATGTCTGTTAGGTCTTCTTGGTGCAGAGCTGAGTTCAAGTCCTGGATGTCCTTGTTAGCTTTCTGTCTCATTGATCTGTCTGATATTGACAATGGGGTGTTAATGTCTCCCATTATTACTGTGTAGGAGTCTAAGTCTCTTTGTACATCTCTAAGGACTTGTTTTATGAATCTGGGTGCTCTCGTATTGGGTGCATATATATTTAGGATAGTTAGCTCTTCTTGTTGAATTGATCCCTTTACCATTATTTCATGACCTTCTTTGTCTCTTTTGATCTTTATTGGCTTAAAGTCTGTTTTATTAGAGACTAGGAATGCAACCTTTGCTTTTTTTTTTTGCTTTCCATTTGCTTCACAGATCTTCCTCTGTCCCTTTATTTTGAGCCTATGTGTGTCTCTGCATGTGAGATGGGTCTCCTGAATACAGCACACTGATGGGTCTTGACTCTTGATCCAATTTGCCAGTCTGTGTCTTTTAATTGGGGCATTTAGCCTGTTTACATTTAGGGTTAACATTGTTGTGTGTGAATTTGATCCTGTCATTATGATGTTAGTTGGTTATTTTGCCTGTTAATTGATGCAGTTTCTTCCTAGCATCAATGGTCTTTACAATTTGGCATGGTTTTGCAGAGGCTGTTACCGATTTTTCCTTTCCATGCTTTGTGCTTCCTTTGGGAGCTCTTGTTAGGCAGGCCTGGTGGTGACAAAATCTCTCAGCATTTGCTTGTCTGTAAAGGATTTTATTTCTCCTTCACTTATGAAGTTTAGTTTGACTGGATATGAAATTCTGGGTTGAAAACTCTTTTCTTTAAGAATGTTGAATATTGGCCCCCACTCTCTTCTGGCTTGTAGGGTTTCTGCCGAGAGATCCGCTGTTAGTCTGATGGGCTTCCCGTTGTGGGTAACCCGACCTTTCCCTTTGGCTGCCCTTAACATTTTTTCCTTCATTTCAACCTTGGTGCATCTGCCAATTGTGTGTCTTGGGGTTGCTCTTCTCGAGGAGTATCATTGTGGTGTTCTCTGTATTTCCTGAATTTGAATGTTGGCCTGCCTTGCTAGGCTGGGGAAGTTCTCCTGGATAATATCCTAAGAGTGTATTCCAACTTGGTTCCATTCTCCCCATCATTTTCAGGTACACCTATCCAATGTAGATTTGGTCTTTTCACATAGTCCCATATTTCTTGGAGGCTTTGTTTGTTTGTTTTTACTCTTTTTTATCTAACCTTGTCTTCTCACTTTATTTCATTAATTTGATCTTCGAACACTGATACCTTCTTCCACTTGATTTGATTGGCTATTGAAGCTTATGCATGCATCACGAAGTTTTCACGCCATGTGTTTCAGCCCCATCAGGTCATTTAAGGTCTTCTCTACACTGTTTATTCTAGTTAGTCATTCATCTAACCTTTTTTCAAGGCTTTTAGCTTCCTTGCAGTGGGCTAGAACATGCTTCTTTAGCGTGAAGAAATTTATTATTACTGACCTTCTGAAGCCTACTTCTGTCAACTCCTCAAAGTCATTCTCCGTCCAGCTTTATTCCATTGCTGGCAGGAAGCTGCTATCCTATGGAAGAGAAGAGGTGCTCTGGTTTTTGGAATTTTCAGCTTTTCTTCTCTGGTTTCTCCCCATGTTTGTGGTTTTATCTACCTTTGGTCTTTGATGTTGGTGACCTACAGATGGGGTTTTGATGTAGATGTCCCTTTTGTTGATGTTGGTGCTATTCCTTTCTGTTTGTTAGTTTTCCTTCTAACAGTCAGGTCCCTTAGCTGCAGATCTGTTGGAGTTTGCTGGAGGTCCACTCCAGACCCTGTTTGCCTGGTTGTCACCAGCAGAGGCTGCAGAACCGCAAATATTGCAGAACAGCAAATATTGCTGCCTGATCCTTCTTCTGGAAGCTTTGTCCCAGAGGGGCATCTGCCTATATTAGATGTCTGTTGGCGCCTACTGGGAGATGTCTCCCAGTTATGCTATGTGGGGATCAGGGACCCACTTGAGGAGGCAGCCTGTCTGTGCTCAGAGTTCAAATGCCGCGCTGGGAGAACCGCTGCTGTCTTCAGAGCTGTCAGACAGGGAAGTGTAAATCTGCAGAAGCTGTCTGCTGCCTTTTGTTCAGCTATGGCCTGCCCACAGAAGTGGAGTCTATAGAGGCAGTAGGCCTTGCTGAGGTGCAGTGGGCCCTGCCCAGTTCGAGCTTCCAGGCTGCTTTGTTTACCTACTCAAGCCTCAGCAATTGCAGGCACCCCTCCCCGTGACAGGCTGCAGCCTTGCAGTTTGATCTCAGACTGCTGCGCCAGCAGTGAGCAAGCCTCCGTGGGGGTGGGACCCACTGTATCAGGCATGGGAGAGGGTCTCCTTGTCTGCTGATTGCTAAGACCTTGGGAAAAGCACAGTATTTGGGTGGAAGTGTCCCATTTTTCAAGGTAGAGTCTGTTATGGCTGCTCTTGGCTAGGAAAGGAAAATCCCCTGACCCCTTGTGCTTCCTGGGTGAGGCGACACCCCACCCTGCTTTGGCTCGCCCTCTGTGGGCTGCACCCACTGTCCAGCCAGTCTGAATGAGATGAACCAGGTACCTCAGTTGGAAATGCAGAAATCACCCATCTTCTATGTCGATCATGCTGGGAGCTGCAGACCGGAGCTGTTCCTATTTGGCCATCTTGGAACGTATCCAAAAATATTTATTTTTAAGGGAAAGTTTTGGTAGGCAAGAGAGTGAAGAGAGTAGGATGCTAGGCATGCTCTGGTAAGAGAAGTGGAAAAGAAGTCAGAGAATATGATTAGTATGGAAAACAGAAGAGGAGGGCCAAAGAAATGACAATATGCACATCAGCACTTTAGGGACTGGTGGATACAAGAGCAGGTGCCTATTGTGTGACTTGGTGCTTGTGTGGCTTCCTTGAGACCCTTAGTGAGAAAAGAAGAACCTGCTCTGGTCTGGAAACAATTGAGAGTGCCAGAGCCCTTGAATTATACAGGCAAATGTGTTCTTGCAAACTCTGAAACTGGCAACTCACACTCCAAGTTTAAGGTCAAAAAAATTGAATAGGCTAGAGAACCTCCGCATTCAATCTCCTGCTCTACAACTAAATGATTATGCTGTTGAGTAAAGCAGTATGTCTGAAAATTATCTGCAATGAGTTTTATGTTTAAAGAGAACATGCCAAAAATGGAGAAAATGATTTTTTTTTCTTCTGAAATGGCTTAATTTCTGCAGTGCTCTAATAAGCAGGCTCTGCATGATGGGCTGATGGCCGGCTGCATTATGTGTGTTTGTTTCTCTACTGCTCTTCAGAGCCACAATAGCACTTCAGATAATGGCTGCTGCTTAATTGCCATTACACAGATGTTATTTGGTCAGATGCCTCTCATCTTTTCCACTCCCAGACATCTGATCTCCACAGCAACACATATTGTCATTCAGGTGGGAAGAAACAGGATTTTTGAAGCTCATCTTCTTTTCCCAAACATACTTCTTAAAATGACCATGAGTACTGCCTTTTGGTGGGGCTTAGGGGGAGGTTGTTGTATATAGAAAACCCTAATATTCCATTTATAGAGAATTGGTTAAATTAATCATCCTAGATCTACAAAAAGAACTGCCAGGCCACCATAAAAAACGATAATGTAGGCCAGGCATGGTGGCTCTTGCCTGTAATCCCAGCAATTTGGGAGGCTGAGGCAGGTGGATCACAAGTTCAGGAGACTGAGACCATCCTGGCCAATATGGTGAAACCCTATCTCTACTAAAAATACAAAAAAATTAGCCAGGTGTGGTGGCACATGCCTGTAGTCCCAGCTACTTGGGAGGCTGAGGCAGGAGAATCCCTTGAACCTGGGAGGCGGAGGTTGCAGTGAGCCGAGATCACGACATTGTGCTCCAGCCTGGGCAACAGAGTGAGACTCCGTCTCTCTCTCTCTCTCTCTCTGTCTCTCTGTCTCTCTCTCTCTCTCTCTCTCTCTCTCTCTATATATATATATATATATATAACAATGTAGACCCATACTTATTGAGTTGAACATATATACATAATACAATTGATTAGTAAAAAAGTTCATTGATGGCCGGGCGCAGTGGCTCGCGCCTGTAATCCCAGCACTTTAGGAGGCCGAGGCGGGCTGATCACGAGGTCAGGAGATCGAGACCATCCTGGCTAACACAGTGAAACCCCGTCTCTACTGAAAATACAAAAACATTAGCCAGGCGTGGTGGTGGACGCCTGTAGTCCCACCTACTCTGGAGGCTGAGGCAGGAGAATGGCGTGAACCGGGAAGGCGGAGCGTGCAGTGAGCCGAGATCGCGCCACTGCACTCCAGCCTGGGCAACAGAGTGAGACGCCGTCTCAAAAAAAAAAAAAAAAAGTTCATTGATAAACAACACGTGTGGTATGATTCTGTTTTAATTATACAACTATGTATGTGTGTGTATGTGTAGAATAGGATATAAATTAATATATATTCAAAGTCAACAGTCTTGAAGGTGCCAAGATTTTATTAGTGGTTACAGCTGAGTGACAGGATTATATGAGATTTAGGAATTGAATAATGAGAACACTTGGACACAGGAAGGGGAACATCACACCCCAGGGCCTGTTGTGGGGTTGGGGGAGGGGGGAGGGATAGCATTAGGAAATATACCTAATGTAAATGACGAGTTAACAGGTGCAGCACGCCAACATGGCACATGTATACATATGTAACAAACCTGCACGTTGTGCACGTGTACCCCAGAACTTAAAGTATAATAAAAATATATATATAAAAGAGATTTACACTTATGTCTTTGTACTTTTCATATCTTGTTTTTGTAATAAGCACTGCTTTCTCTAATCAAACAAATATATTTTATATCCAAAAGATAAATAATGGGCATATCTTTAACTTTTAATGAATTTCATGTGTTTCATCTTATTCAAAATAATGTAAACCTGCCTATTTTCCTTCATCTATAACCAGAATAAAGGTAAATTTTCATAAATGAACTAAGGTTATTTGTAGAGCTTTGGAGAGGACATTGGACATTTGCTACCTATACATGATAGTCACTGTAAAATATGCTTTATCAGGTTAAATTTAAGTGTCTCTCAACTGAAAGGCAACAACGTAGTCATTTATTCAAAAAACAGATATTCAACATGTAGAATAAGACACTATTCCTTGCACTAGAGTGAAAGAGGGGAACCCAAGGAAGAGTAATAACAATCTACATTTGCTTTCTAATATTTTTTTCTATACATTATCACCATGATCTTCATGATATGAGGTGAATCAGGCCAAGGCTTCAGATGAATGAACTGAGACTCAGTCAGGTGAAATGACTCATGCACTTCTGCCCAGTATCATCTCTCTCCAGACTTAGCAACCATATTCCTGGTCCCTCAGTGCAGTGTTCTTGGCAATCTATTCTTCATCAAAACAATGGAAGTCTGTGTATATGTGCATATGTTTGCATGTATGTATGTATGCATGTATGTATTTATCTAGCTATGGCTGCCTGGTGAAGCCAGCTTTTCTATTTAAAGGGTATTGTCTAAATAACAGTGACCAGTCACCTGGAATTGGATTAGCTCTTTAGCTAGGTTATGCTGGCAAAACTTGGCTGGTCATTAATACCATATAAATTAGTTTATAAGAGTGTCTTGAGAGTATGCTGAGAGCCTGTAGGGAAAGTGGGCAGAAATCCAGGACACTTAGGGGATATATCTGAGCAGTACTGTAGCAGCCTGTGGCTGCATGTATGCCTTGGATTCTAAAGTAATCACATTCATTGATTCTCCAGCATCTGGTCCACTGTAGAAATAATTATAAAATGGTCCAAGAAATCCCTTGCCTCTGCCTAGCAATTTGTTTAGGACTTCCTAACAGGCTGCTTCTGGTGAGTAAGAGCTAAAGGGAGCATTTTAAAAAATGTTTACCTCATCTGAAAAGGAGACACAAAGAAGAGTGTGTTCCCTTCTTCTCCTCAATGGCACTATGAAGGAAGGTCAAGCCTGGAGTGCTGCAGCCCCCTTCTGAGCATAAGGAAGCAGCCTGAGGCCAATGCTCATGGGAGGAACTTGGGTCTGTGATGACATGGAAGGGATGTCTGAATCAACAAGCCTTCAACCCTGAGTTGTTGACTTCCCACTACATGAGATAACTCATTTCTTCATAGCTGAAGCCGATTACACTGAAGGTTTTTTGAGATTTGTTGCCAGAAACTTTCAAACTGATATGGGTTCCCAGAAGAGGAAGGTAGAACCATGAAAGGAGAAAGAAAGGAGTCTCTGATAATAAATATTTCACTTCAATTTTTCCTAGAAATAGCCCTACCTGCTAATACGTTGCAATATGGAATAGTGTAGATCAGAACTTTTAAAACATGAATGTAGTCCCTCCTGGCAAGCTTGTTAAATTCAGATTCTGATTCAGTAACTAGCTCCCAACTGATGCTGATGTTGCTAGTTCTTGGGTGACAGCAAGAGTGCAGAGAGAAAGGTAGTGGATATTGAAACCATATGTATTGATTTAAGATCTAAGAACCTTCTCATCACATGAAAGTAATACTTCATAATTTATAAACCACTCTATAAAAGCTATTAAGAATGATGATGATAATGATGGTGATAATGATGCTAATGATAACAATGACTAATGCATGTGCATGCAGGTAATATGCGTAGTAAGGTGGTTAAAAGCATGCATTTCAGAATTAGATACATGTATCTAAATCCTGGCTGTACCTCCTACTAGCTATATGTCCTCAAATTATCTAACATCTTTCTACCCCAGTTTCCTCATCCACAATGTGGTTGTATTAATTGTACCAACCTGATATGGTTTAGCTTTGTGTCTCCACCCAAATCTCATCTTGAAGTGTAATCCTCAGGTGTTAAGGGAGGAACCTGGTGAGAACTGATTGGATTATGGGGTGGTTCCCCCATGCCGTTCTCGTGATATTAAGTGAGTTTCTCACAAGATCTGATGGTTGTATAAGCATCTGGTATTTCCCCTGCTCGCCTCTTCTCCTTCTCCTTCTGCCACGTTATGAAGAAGGTGCCTTGCTTCCGCTTCCACCGTGACTGTAAGTTTCCTGAGGCCTCCCTAGCCATGCTGAACTGTGAGTTAATTAAATTTCTTTCTTTTATAAATTACCCACTCTCGGGCAGTTCTTTTCAGTGTTAAAACGGACTAATACACGGCCTTATAGAGTTATTCTGGTGATGAAGAAATAATGCACATACAAGGTGTTTAGAGTTGCCTGGCATATAGTAAATGTTCTAGTAGTAGTAGCAGTAGCAGCAGAAGTAGGATGAATATTTCACATAATCATGAAGTTTTCCTTTGGTTATCTCTCTTTTGTTGTGGCCAAACCCCTCTCTGCAGCAAAACTTTTCCTTCAGTGTCTTCTGCTGCTTCTCCTAAAATGAAATCTGATTTTATGCCTGCAATCCTCTTCTACACGCTGATCCCTGAAAGCCAGTGACATTTCCCCAAGCATCTTACTGTTAGCTGTAATATCATCATTTTAAGGCCACATAATTCTAGACAATACTCAAACACTTATAAATTTGGGGTTACACTAGCATATTACCACCCAGTCTGGGGGCACAGAGGGAAGGAGATTCAGATCCACCCAGAACTCTGCCTGACAACTCTACAGACAGCAGAAAAACTCTCCAGCTTGAACTTTCTCTGTCATCTCTCCTTCTCCTGTTCCCACTGTTTTCCTCATCTTCTCTCTCCTTCACCAAGGTCCTTCCCTTGCTTGAGCTCATCCTCTGGAGAGCTGTAGAAAACAAAAAAAATTAATTTATTTTTGTCTGGTTCTGCTTCTAGATGGGATTTGGCTGGATTCAGCATCCAATCAACAGATTTTCTCCTTCCCACCTTATTCCCTGCCTTTATATTTCATAATTTCAACTTCCAGGTTGATGCGCAAATTAGAGCGCTAACTTCTAAATTCCTAAGCTCTGTGACTTTTAGTTTCTGAGATTTGCATTTCCATTTTACTTTAGCTACCTGAAGTTGAAAAAAGTTATTACTCAAAACTGTTCTTCCTTCGTGACCTACATCCCAGAGCTTCATCCCTTGAAACCAACTTCCTTTTCTGCCACTTCACACCTGTCAAGGTTTCTCCTGATTGCCCCCTCCCCAGTGCATCAGCCCCTTCTGTTTTATTGGATTCGCTGATGAGCTCCAACTCAGCTCCTTGCATGCTATCGTCTCAATTGCTTTAGAACTTCCTGCTTCTTTGCTCTTCAATCATGTTCCTGTGTCAGTTCCCAAACTGGGTCACAACTATAATTTTGTTTCTCTACCTCTGGGTTCAGAGCTTCATTAGAGAAACTTAAATAACAACCCAACCAAAATACTGATTAGAATCAGTACTGAAAGAGCCCTTGTCAACTCCCTATCACATTCCCCACCGCAGCAGTTTCGAACATTTTCCCACAATTTTCAAGCCTCTGATCTCACTCCCTCATAGAGTAATGTTAAAGTACAAACACATCTTCTGGGAACCGTGGTAAAAGGAAATTCCAATCAGTGATCCTGAAGTCATTAGTTTAGAAACCATACATCTGAGTACGAAGGTCTTACAGTTAATTCCTTTATGCTTTTTCTGGAACTTGGTCAGAGAAACTATATTTTTGTCTTAAATCTTTAATTTCTTTTGTTCTATCTTCTTTCCCTAAGCCCATAGGCATGCTCAGTTCTAGCAAATATAACATTTTACTAACTCCACTATTCCATAAAGTAGCATTTCTCAAAATGTGTTTCATGGAACACCAATCTTTTAAACTATAGTATTCCATGGAAAAGATAGATTCTATGGTCAAGTACATTTGAAAATGCTTCGTTAAACATAGCTCAGATTTTATTTATGAAGTTACTTCCTATGTGTTTCCCCAGGCACCAACTCTGGAGTTACTTTAGTAAATACCATTCTAGAAATATCCAAATTGTCCCTTCCTTTCAAAGCACAAGTTTTTCAAACCATAGTTCACATGGATTGCCTCAAATTCATCACCGTCTGTTGAGTCCATAAACCCTAACATTCAGATTTTTCTCACTATACAACTGCAACTGCTCCTCTAAATAAAATTAGCTATTGAACACTTTTCCTTTTCCTAACCAATTTTTAAATTATATATTTATGTATGTAACAAATACATATACAGAAAAGTAAGAATGTAAAGTTACCCATAAACCTGATATCCAAATATAACCATGGTTGACATTGTTTTTCATATCCTTCCCATCTTCTGTCTACATATATATATATATATATACACACATATATATATACACACATATATATATGCATACTCACCTACCACATACTTACATATAGTGTATGTTTATGTGTGTGTATATCATGGGTCTGTGTATATATGTATGGGTATCAGGCCTGAATAATACATGTTGTATAGCAAAGTAAACCATTTTTCTCTCAATAGCTGGTGTCACAAATTCTTTGAGGGACAAAATAATTCTTAGTTTTGAAAACTGCTGTTGTAAGTGCTTGGATTAGAAGGTGAGCTCCTGAGAGGGAGAAATCTGCCTTCTGTAATAGAGAAGAAAGTGTTCATACTTCCTTGAGACTCTGGGAAGGAGCATAGTGATAAGAGGAGAGAAGAAAATGCATGGATAGTGGAAAATTGTGTGGTACATATTGTCATTTCTTTTTGAGCCTTCAAACATTTAATAATGCTTTGAGAAGCTTCTTTTTGTAATAATTGGTGGAGGAACTGAGATTCTTGTTTAGAGTCACATGGTACAGTACCCAGATAGCCAACAAGGGGATTAGAGCCCAAACACAGAGAGAAATTTGAAGACAAAATCTCCCAAGTAATACAGGTATTAGGAGAGATCTGAATATCCATATATGTTAGAGTTGGAGGTTTAAAGCCAAGAATATTCATATCCTTGGAAAAAAAGGAACAGCCAATCTTGACAAAGGAAAGATAAGATATGATTTTGAGTATTATATACTGCTTATTCTATGTTCTTTTGCAAAAAAAAAAAATGGCATCAAACATTGCAGTCTGTTTTGTATTCTGAAAATCAGATTTTCAATTATATTGGATGGACCATCCATTGATTTTTCAGTAACAGAGTCTTAATATGTGAATGCAATTTTATCTAAGTGATTTTAATAAAGCCATTAAAAAACTGACCATATCATATCATTAAGTTTGGATTTTGGGCTTGAGATCTCTAGTATATTATTCTCAGGCCTTACAGTGGTGCCTCAACCCTATAGTCCAACAATTTCCACCCCATTCATCTTTCCAGCTTCATTTCTTCCTGTCCGTCCCTTCCTCTCCTACCTTCTCTAAACTAAAGAGATTGTAAAACCCATGCGCCATAAACTCCAGGCACTTTCGAGTTCTTGACAATTCCAAAATGGCAAACTCTTTCAACACCTCTTGCATTCTTGACAACAAGAATTCTTGCATTCTTGTTGTCAAGAATGCCCTTCTTCCCAATATCCAATTCAATTACTACGTGATAAAGGAAGCATTTCTTCAACTCCCACTGGCAGAATGAAAGGTACCATTTCCTGAGGTTTTCCAGCACTTGATTTATATCTGTATTTCAGCAGTTATAATGTTTTCTTTTATTTATTTGTTCACATGCACTTTTCTGGTCTAGAGGTGGGAGGGGAGATTATTCAATATTGTAAAACATGAACACACATCATGAATCTATGATCACTAATAATCATTATAACAAAGCTAATGGCATGATTATAATATGCTATATGTGTTGCAATAGTCCTCTGCCCCAAATACTACACGTGTACAAACATGCACGTGCTTTTCTTAGTTAATACTTACATAAGGCTCTAAGAAGATCTATTACACCACACGTTTTCCTCTCATGAAAACTCTTGCATGGTGCATCTCAAGTGTCAATGTGAATTTAGCTGGATATTTTGTTAAAATGCAGATTCTGATGTGTAGATTTAGGGTAGGTCCCAAGATTCTATATTTCTAGCAGGCTCCCAGGAGATGCCAATAGTGATTATCTGTAGGCTCTGTAAAATGTATTTACATTGCCATGAATTGAATAAGTGCTAAGGCCTAGCAGGAAATTCATACATGAATAATTTATATCTCAGATGAGGTTTGAGTTCTAAAACTAGCCAACACTGCATGTAGTTAAAATTACCTTCGAAAGCATGATAAGAAGATGCCATGGTGGAGAAAATCACAATTTCTCTCAATTAGTTCCGTATGACTTAAGGTTGAGCCTTCAGTATTTGTGTTGATTGATAAATCTTTGGTTGAGCACCAGACTGAGGAGTCAGTTAACATGTAGAGGTCATGTTGTACAAAAGTAAATAAATATTTTTTAAGTAGGTAAATAAATCTCTTTCAACACTAGAATGACAGTGTTCACATTCTGAGAAGCATATGGGAAATTAAGACTGCCATGGGAGAAACACCTCTTAACCTTGCAATCTCATGCCCATTCTTAGGCAAAACATCATTGAGTGGAATGGCAAGCAGAACTCATCCTAAGTTAACTGTTATACTCCTCTATATTTCTATTTTTGACTGAATGGATATAGTTACATATGTGTAAGTTACATATATGTAGTGTTCTCATAACATCAATGCCAAAGACATGAGAGCTTTTTAGGTATTCCTGCCATCTGTAGACTGAGAGGAAAAGTTCAGGATTTCTCAAACAGATAGCCTGGAAGTCGAGCCCTGCAAAGCAGTGGAGTGTAATATGGAAAGCCTGTCATAGAATATTAAATAACATAATAAGCATACCTCTGCTGAAATCTATAAACGAGCCATTTTCAGATTCCAATTATAAGCCAATATAACAATGTTTATTTTTTTTCATAATTCCTTATCCTTTTTATGGACTATTTCCTCGTAAAAGAACTAGACAGCTTTTCCATCTTTATTGCCATTTGGTTCAGGATCTCTCCTTAGGGAAATTAGCTGATCATGAATATTATATATGTTTGAAATTTTCATTTTATCTTTATAAATAACACTGAAATTGAAAAGATTTTATGCCACTCTAATAGAGCCCAGTGAACTTTTTAGGCATGTAGTTAAAGATTGGGCAATAATCAATTTTCCTAGAATTTGTTTTTACACTTATCTCTTGTCTTCCTTACTAGCTATATCACTCTACATAAATCTATAGAATTTTTGGAAAAGAAGATACTTCTAACATAAAATGCATGATTAGCCTCTCTTACTTCCCAATCTCAGGATCAAACCAGACTAACAATCTGCTCTGGATGTCTTTGAACAAGCTAATCCTGCCTCCTGCCTAAGGGTACTCTGGGAGATGATTGAAATTTTAAAGATATAAAAACACACTAAAATTGTAACAAACGACTCAGCAATGTGCCTTCTAAGGTGGACAGATTCTTGGTAGGCAGCCCTAATTGTTGCAATCGTTTTTAGGTATTCTAATGCACTCAGCTGAATTATGCACCACACTGCTTCTGAATGACACAGCCATTTCTGACTCCATTAATATGGAAGATTTCAGCCAAATGCTCTTAAACGATAGCTTCTCTTTATTTGTAATTTCAGACTCTATTGATTTCCTTCTGTTCCCTTCATTATGATTTCAATTGATTACCTTGGCAACTGCAATAACAATGATTGCACTTGACACTGTCTGAGACTCTTGAGATGGTATTTGAATAGGAATGGTATAATTTGGGGGAAAGTGCCTGCAAGAACCTGTCATTAGCAGTACACTTACACTTTACTTTTATTGACTTTCCTCTCTTTCGAGTGGGCCCTTGTCACAGAGTTGGCTGTTAACAGGGCTACAGTAGTAGTTCAGATTTCTGTGGCTCTTCAAAGAGTAAAAGATTCTTATTATTAAAGAGAATGGAGTGGGCTTGCATATATACACACACGTACACACATTATACAGTGTCTGTGTGTGTGTGTGCATGTACACGCACATGTGTAGCTTTTGCCTTTTTGCCAATGTTGCCAGCTGTGATTACCATTCAGGTCAACTTACCAGCTGGGGTGGGCATCTGATGATGGTTAAACTCAGGGCATTAGAGCTCAGATGAAAGACTCCAGCCAAGATTCGATAATGAATCCTGTACAATGTCTTTATTAGGCTTTTAAGAAAGAAGAAAACAAACAAACTTGCTTTATGTCATTGTCACAGCACAGAATTTAAAATTCACAGGCTCAACTGAGAATTGCTAGCTGTGAATACTATGTAAGCTCTTGGGTCACCACGTAGCTCCACTGGTCCTTCCTGAAAGACTGTTTTCTCCATGAGATTCATGGAGGTTATTGGCTGTGCAAAACAAGGGCATCTGTGGTCACACTTTCCTAAGTTTTTTCTTCTAGTGACGTTTTAATTAAATGGCCACCCATTTATCCTTTTGATAATAGCACATGTCTTCTGGAACAGAGTGAGGTGTTTGCCATGTTGGAGGGCTTCACAGGAATTTAGCAACTCTTAAGTTTCAGCCATTTTCTGCTGAGAGGCTCATGTTCTGTTCATTCTTTGGAAAATATGTAACACTCTGTTTCCCACCAAAATGTTTGGCTTTTTAATATAAGATTTACCTAGCAGCCTTAGTACAGTGAGAAGAAACACAAATTTGAGCTCCATAGACATGTTCTCTAGGCTCATTTCTACCATGCGCTATGTGAGCTTCTGCAAGCCAGTTTTTGTCTCTAGACCTCAGTTTATTCATCTGTAAAACAAGGGGATTAGATTCAATGATGTCTAAGGCCCTTTCTACTTCTATATTTTCATAAAATATTTAGCAAAGAAACTTGATGAGCCAGCTTATTATATATAAATGTCAATGAATTTAAGTAGGAGAGAAAATTCCTCGCATAAAATGTGCTTAGTGTTTGTAAAATCTGCAAATTTGAAAACAAACAAACAAACACCAAAGAGGTTTTCTGAATTCAAGCTATTTTCTTTTTCTCTTCAAAGTCATTCATCCTTGCCCTTGCTTGTGCAGCTCCATTGCTTTTGTTGAGCTGAAAGTTAATTAGATTTCATCATCTATTTCCTGTTTGTTTGGCAGACACAAGATTCTAGTTACACCCTCCACATAATGAACTTTTAGTTTGATATTTCTTAATCGTGTCCCACTGTGGTATGTGAATATGTGCATGATGATTGTGTGTTGCCCACTCCATATCAGAGAGCGGTAACTCTCATACCTGTGTGATGTAGTTTCAGGGTCATACAAACTACATCGGTGACTTGCGTGACACAAGTCCTCAGGAGACACTTTATTTTGTTTTTATAATTTCAACTTTTTAGATTTAAGGGTACGTGTGCAGGTTTGTTACCTGGGCATATTGCATGATGCTGAAGTTTTGGATGTGAATGATTCCATCACCCAAATAGTGAGCATAGTAGCCGAGAGTTTATTTTTCAGCACTTTCCCTGCTTTCTTCCTTCCCACATAGAAGTCACCAATGTCTATCATTGCCATCTTTATGTACCTGAGCAGCCAATGTTTAGCTCCCACTTGTACATGAGAATATGTGGCATTTGGCGTTCTGTTTCTGTGTTAATGCACTTAAGATAATGGCCTTCGGCTGCATCCACGTGGCTGCAAATAACATGATTTCATTCTTTTCATGGCTGCATGGTATTCTATGGTATATACATGCTACATTTTCTGTATCCAATCCGCCATTGATGGGCATCTTATTTGATTCTGTGTCTTCGCCATTGTGAATAGCAGTATTAGTGTGTTCTCATTCTGCTAATAAAGACATGCTTGAGACTGGGTAATTTATATAGGAAAGAGGTTTAATTGACTCACAGTTAAGCATGGCTGGGGAGGCATCAGGAAACTTACAATCACGGCAGACGGGGAAGCAGGCACATCCTTCATCACATGGTGGCAGCAAGGAGAAGTACAGAGTGTAGAGGGGGAAAGCTTCTTATAAAACCATCAGATCTCATGAGAATTCACTATCATCAGAACAGCATAAAGGTAACCGCCCCATGATTCCATTACCTCCCACTGGGTCCCTCCCACAACACTTGGGGATTATGAGAACTACAATTCAAGATGAGATTAGGGTGGGGACATAGCCAAACCATATCAGTAGCACTGCAATGAACATACGCATGCATGTGTCTTTTTGGTAGAATGATTTATTTTCTTTTGGCAATATACGCAGTAATGAGATTGCTGGGTCAAATGGTAGTTTTGTTTTAAGATCTATGAGAAATCCCCAAACTGCTTTCTGCAGTGGCTGAACTAATTTACATTCCCACCAATAGTGTGTAAGCATTCCCTTTTCTCCACAGCCTTGCCAGCATCTGTTGTTTGTTGACTTTTTGATAATAACCATTCTGACTTGTATAAAAATGGTATCTCATTGTGGTTTTGATTTGCTTTTCTCTGATGACTAGTGATGTGAAGCATTTTTTCCTATGTTTGTTGACCACTTGTCTGTCATCTTTTGGGAAATGTCTGTTCATGTCCCTTGCCCACTTTTTCTTTTTCTTTTTTTTTTATTTTTGTGGGTACATAGTAGGTGTATATAATTACGGAATACATAACATGTTTTGATACAGGCCTTCAGTGCACAATAATCACATCATGGAAAATGGGGTATCCTTCCCCTCAAGCATTCATCCTTTGTGTTACAAATAATCCAATTATACTCTTTTAACTATTTTTAATGTACAATTGAATTATTATTGACTATAGTCACCCTGTCGTGCTACCAAATACTAGGTCTTATTCATTCTTTCTATTTTTTTGTACTCATTAACCATCCCCACTCCCCTTTTCTTCCCCCCACCCCACTGCCACCATCCCCCTAATACCCTCCAAGTCTCTGGTAACCATCTTTCTACTCTCTATCTCTGTGAGTTCAATTGTTTTGATTTTAAGATCCCACAAATAAGTGAGAACATGTGATATTTGTCTTTCTTGCCTGGCTTATTTCCTTAGCGTAGTGACCTCCAGTTCCATCCATGTTGTTGCAAATGATAGGATCTCATTCATTTTATGGCTCAATAGTTCTCCTTTATGTACAAGTACGACATTTTCTTTATTCATTCATCTGTTGCTGGACACTTAGCTTGCATCCAAAATTTTGGCTATTGTGAAAACATCTGCAACAAACATCTTTGCTCACATTTTAATGGAAGTATTTGGTTTTTGCTTGTTAAATTAAGTTCCTTATATATTCTGGATATTATATCTTTGTCAGATTATGTAAACATTTTCTCACATTCTGTAGGCTGTTGACTTTTTTGGAAGTTTCTTTTGCTTTGCAGAAGCTCTTTAGCTTAATTATGTCCCACTAGTCAATTTTTGGTTTTGTTGCAATTGCTTTTGAGGACTTAGTCAAAAATTCTTTCTCAAGGCTGATGTCTAGAGTGGTATTTCCTATATTTTCTTTCGGGATTCATATAGTTTGAGGTCTTACATTTACATCTTTAATCCATCTTGAGTTAATATTTTGGAAGTTGGGGTTCAGTTTCAGTTTCATTCTTCTTCATGTAGCTAGCCAGCTATCTCAGTACCATTTATTAAATAGGAAGTCCTTTTCCCATTGTTTGTTACTGCCAACTTTGTAAAAGATCAGATGGCTGTAGGTGTGCAGCTTTATTTCTGAATTCTCTAATTTGTTCCGTTGGCCTATGTCTGGTTTTGTACCAGTACCATGCTGTTTGGGTTACTGTAGCATTATAGCATAGTTTCAAGCACGGTAATGTGATGCCTCTGACTTTCTTTTTGTTTAGAATTGCTTTGGCTATTTGAGCTAATTTTTGTTGTTGTTTCATATGAATTTTTGAACAGTTTTTTTTTAATTATATGAAAAGTAACGCTGGTAGTTTGATAGGAATAGCATTGAATCTGTAGATTGCTTTAGGCAATATGGCCATTTTAACAATATTGATTCTTCTACCCCATGAGCATAGAATGACTTTCCATTTGTGTCATCTATGATTTTTTAGGCAGTTTTTTTATTTTTATTTTTATTTATTTGTTTATTTTTTGAGACAGACTCTTGCCCTGTCACCCAGGCTGAAGTACAGTGGCCCAATCTTGGCTCACTGCAAGCTCCGCCTCCCGGGTTCACGCCATTCTCCTGCCTCAGCCTCCCAAGCAGCTGGGACTACAGGCGTCTGCCACCACGCCCAGCTAATACATTTTTTTGTATTTTTAGTAGAGGCGGGGTTTCACCATGTTAGCCAGGATGGACTCGATCTTCTGACCTCGTGATCCACCCACCTTGGCCTCCCAAAGTGCTGGGATTACAGGCGTGAGCCACCGCTCCCAGCCATTTTTCAGCAGTGTTTATAGTTTTCCTTCTACAAATCCTTTATCTCCTTGGTTAGATTAGATTTATTCCTACTATTTTTGTGTGTGTGAATACAGTAAATGGGATTGTTTTCTTGATTTGGCTACCAGCTTGAACATTATTGGTGTATAGAAATGCTATTGATTTTTGCACACTGATCTTGTATCCTGAAACTTTACTGAAGTAGTGTATCAGTTCCAGGAGCCTTTTGATGGAGCTTTTAGGGTTTTCTAGGTATAGGATCACATCATCATCCCTGAATACAGATAGTATGACTTCTTTTCTATTATGGATGCCGTTTATTTGAGAGATAGTTTGGCTCCTTTTCTTGTATAGATGGCTTTTATTTATTTCTCTTGACTTATTGCTCTGGTTAAGACTTCCAATACTATGCTAAATAGGAGTGGTGAGCAGGCATCCTTATCTTTTTCCAGTTCTCAAGGGGAATTCTTCTGGCTTTTACCCATTTTGTATGATATTGGCTGTGGGTTTGTCATAGATGGTTTTTATTATTTTGAGATATAGTCCTTTGACACCTAGTTTTTTGAGGGTTTTAATTGTGAAGAGATGTTGGATTTTATGAAAGGCTTTTTCTGCAACTACTGAGATGATCGTATGGTTTTTGTTTTTAGTTATGTTTATGTGGTAAATCATATTTATTGATTTACATATGTTGAGCTGACTATGCATCCCATGGATTAAGCCTACTTGATTACAGTGAATTAACTTTTTGATTTGCTACTGGATTTAGTTTGCTAGGATTTTGTTGAGGATTTGGGGGTTTATGTTCATAAGAGATATTGGCCTATAGTTTTCTTTTTTGTTGTTGTGTCTCTGTCAGGATTTGTTATCAAGGTGATGCTCGCTTTATAGAATGAGTTGGGGAGGAGTCTCTCCTCCTTTCTTTTTTGGAATAATTTCAGTAAATTGGTACCAGCTGTTCTTTGTATGTCTGGTGGAATTTATGAATCCATCTGGTCTGGGGCTGTTTTTGGTTGGTAGGTTTTTTATTACTGATTCAATTCTGGAACTTGATATCAGTTTGTTGAAGATTTCAATTTCTTCCTGATTCGATGTTGGGAGGTTGTGTATTTCCAGGAATTCATCCATTTCCTCTAGATTTACTAGTTTTTTTGCATAAAGTTGTTAATAATTGTCTCTAAAGAGCTTTTATTTTTCTGTGGGATGGATTGTAATATCATCTTTATAGTTGCTGACTGTGCTTATTTAGATCTTCTTTTTTTTCTTTGTTAATCCAGCTAGTCTAGTGCTTTCATTTATCCTTTCAAAGAAACAGCTGTTGGTTTCGTTGATTCTTTGTATGGACTTTGGGGTCTCACTTCCATTCAGTTCTGCTCTGATTTTGTTTATTTCTTTTCTTCTGCTAGCTTGTAGTTAGTTTTTCTTGTTTTTCTAACTCCGTTAGTTGTAATATTAGATCATTCATTTGAGATCTTTCTAACTTTTTGAGTTAGTTGTTTAGCACTACAAACTTTCCTCTTAACACTGTTTTTGCTGCATCCCACAGATTTTGGTATGTTGTGTCTCTGTTTTTATTTCTTTCAAAGAATTTTTTTAATTTCTGCCTTATTTACTCAAAAGTCATTCAAGAGAAAGTTGTTTAATGTCCATACAATTGTGTGGTTTTGGGGAAACTTGTTGGTATTGACTTCCATTTTTATTCTATTGTGGTCTGAGAGTATAGTTGGTATGATTTCAATTGTTTTTGAATTCACTGGGACTTGCTTTATGGCTAAGCATGTGGTTGATCTTGGATTATGTTCCATGTGCAGAGGGGAAGAATGTATATATTCTGTGGTTGATGGCTGGAGTGTTCAGTAGATGTCTTTTAGGTCCAATTAGTCAAGTGTCAAGTTTAAGTCTAGCATTTGTTAGTTTTCTGCCTCGATCATCTAACACTGTCAGTGGGGTGGTGAAATCCCCCCATATAATTGTGTGACTGTCTAAGTCTTTTCATAGGCCTAGAATTCATTGTTATATGGTGTTGGGTGTGATAGTTAAGGCTTCTCATTGAATTGAACCCTTTATCATTATGTAATACCCCTCTTTGTCCATTTTTACCATTGTTGGCTTAAAGTCTGTTTTATCTAATATAAGAATAGCAAACCCTACTTATTTTATTTTTTATTATACTTCAAGTTCTAGGGTACATGTGCACAACGTGCAGGTTTGTTACATATGTGTACATGTGCCATGTTGGTGTGCTGCACCCATTAACTCGTCATTTACATTAGGTATGTCTCCTAATGCTTCCCCTCCCTGCTTCCCCCACCCCACAACAGGCCCCGGTGTGTGATGTTCCACTTCCTGTGTCCAAGTGTTCTCATTGTTCAATTCCCACCTATGAGTGAGAACACGCAGTGTTTGGTTTTTTGTTCTTGTGATAGTTTGCTGAGAATGATGGTTTCCAACTTCATCCATGTCCCTACAAAGGACATGAACTCATCCTTTTTTATGGCTGCATAGTATTCCATGGTGTATATGTGCCACATTTTCTTAATCCAGTCTATCATTGTTGGACATTTGGGTTGGTTCCAAGTCTTTGCTATTGTGAATAGTGCCGCAATAAACGTACGTGTGCATGTGCCTTTATAGCAGCATGATTTATAATCCTTTGGGTACATACCCAGTAATGGGATGGCTGGGTCAAATGGTATTTCTAGTTCTAGATCCTTGAGGAATCGCCACACCGTCTTCCACAATGGTTGAACTCGTTTACAGTCCCACCAACAGTGTAAAAGTGTTCCTATTTCTCCACATCCTCTCCAGCACCTGTTGTTTCCTGACTTTTTAATGATCACCATTCTAACTGGTGTGAGATGGTATCTCATTGTGGTTTTGATTTGCATTTGTCTGAAGGCCATTGATGATGAGCAGTTTTTCATGTGTCTGTTGTCCACATGAATGTCTTCTTTTGAGAAGTGTCTGTTCATATCCTTTGCCCACTTGTTGATGGGGTTGTTTGTTTTTTTCTTGTAAATGTGTTTGAGTTCTTTGTAGATTCTGGATATTAGCCCTTTGTCAGATGGGTAGATTGCAAATATTTTCTCCCATTCTGTAGGTTGCCTGTTCACTCTGATGGTAGTTTCTTTTGCTGTGCAGAAGCTCCTTAGGTTAAGTAGATCCCATTTGTCAGTTTTGGCTTTTGTTGCCATTGCTTTTGGTGTTTTAGATATGAAGTCCTTGCCCATGCCTATGTCCTGAACGGTATTGCCTAGGTTGTCTTCTAGGGTTTTTATGGTTTTAGGTCTAACATTTAAGTCTTTAATCCATCTTGAATTAATTTTTGTATAAGGTATAAGGAAGGGATCCAGTTTCAGCTTTCTATATATGGCTAGCCAGTTTTCCCAGCACCATTTGTTAAATAGAGAATCCTTTCCCCATTTCTTGTTTTTGTCAGGTTTGTCAAAGATCAGATGGTTGTAGATGTGTGGTATAATTTGTGAGGGCTCTGTTCTGTTCCATTGATCTATATCTCTGTTTTGGTACCAGTACCATGCTGTTTTGGTTACTGTAGCCTTATAGTATAGTTTGAAGTGTGGTAGCGTGATGCCTCCAGCTTTATTCTTTGGCTTAGGATTGTCTTGGCTATGCGGGCTCATTTTTGGTTCCATATGAACTTTAAAGTAGTTTTTTCCAATTCTGTGAAGAAAGTCATTGGTAGCTTGATGGGGATGGTACTGAATCTATAAATTACCTTAGGCAGTATGGCCATTTTCACGATATTGATTCTTCCTATCCGTGAGCATGGAATGTTCTTCCATTTGTTTGGGTCCTCTTTTATTTCATTGAGCGGTGGTTTGTAGTTCTCCTTGAAGAGGTCCTTCACATCCCTTGTAAGTTGGACTCGTAGGTATTTTATTCTCTTTGAAGCATCGTGAATGGGAGTTCACTCATGATTTGGCTCTCTGTTTGTCTGTTATTGGTGTATAAGAATGCTTGTGATTTTTGCACATTGATTTTGTTTCCTGAGACTTTGCTGAAGTTGCTTATCAGCTTAAGGAGATTTTGGGCTGAGACAATGGGGTTTTGTAAATATACAATCATGTCATCTGCAAACAGGGACAATTTGACTTCCTCTTTTCCTAATTGAATGCCCTTTATTTCTTTCTCCTGCCTGACTGCCCTGGCCAGAACTTCCAACACTATGTTGAATAGGAGTGGTAAGAGAGAGCATCCCTGTGTTGTGCCAGTTTTCAAAGGGAATGCTTCCAGTTTTTGCCCATTCAGTATATTGGCTGTGGGTTTGTCATAAATAGCTCTTAATATTTTGAGATACATTCCATCAATACCTAATTTATTGAGAGTTTTTAGCATTAAGAGCTGTTGAATTTTGTCAAAGGCCTTTTCTGCATCTACTGAGATAATTATGTGGTTTTTGTCTTTGGTTCTGTTTATATGCTGGATTATGTTTATTGATTTGCATATGTTGAACCAGCCTTGCATCCCGGGGATGAAGCCCAGTTGATCATGTTGGATAAACTTTTTGATGTGCTCCTGTATTCGGTTTGCCAGTATTTTATTGAGTATTTTTGCATTGATATTCATCAGGGATATTGGTCTAAAATTCTCTTGTTTTGTTGTGTCTCTACCAGGCTTTGGTATCAGGATGATGCTGGCCTCATAAAATGAGTTAGGGAGGATTCCCTCTTTTTCTATTGATTGGAATAGTTTCAGAAGGAATGGTACCAGCTCCTCCTTGTACCTCTGGTAGAATTTGGCTGTGAATCCTTCTGGTACTGGACTTTTTTTGGTTGGTAGGCTATTAATTATTGCCGCAGTTTCAGAGCCTGTTATTGGCCTATTCAGGGATTCAAGTTCTTCCTGGTTTAGTCTTGGGTAGGTGTATGTGTCGAGGAATTTATCCATTTCTTCTAGATTTTCTAGTTTATTTGCATAGAGGTGTTTATAGTATTCTCTGATGGTAGTTTGTATTTCTGTGGGATCGGTGGTGATATCCCCTTTATCATTTTTTATTGCGTCTGTTTAATTCTTCTCTCTTTTCTTCTTTATTAGTCTTGCTAGAGTTCTATCAATTTTGTTGATCTTCTCAAAAACTAGCTCCTGGGTTCATTGCTTTTTTTTAAAGGGTTTTTTGTGCCTCTATCTCCTTCAGTTCTTCCCTGATCTTAGTTATTTCTTGCCTTCTGTTAGCTTTTGAATGTGTTTGCTCTTGCTTCTCTAGTTCTTTTAATTGTGATGTTAGGGTGTCAATTTTAGATCTTTCCTGCTTTCTCTTGTGGGCATTTAGTGCTATAAATTTCCCTCTACACACTGCTTTAAATGTGTCCCAGAGATTCTGGTATGTTGTGTCTTTGTGCTTGTTGGTTTCAAAGAACATCTTTATTTCTGCCTTCATTTCATTATGTACCCAGTAGTCATTGAGGAGCAGGTTGTTCAGTTTCCATGTAGTTGAGCAGTTTTGAGTGAGTTTCTTAATCCTGAGTTCTAGTTTGATTGCACTGTGGTCTGAGAGACAGTTCGTTATAATTTCTGTTCTTTTACATTTGCCGAGGAGTGCTTTACTTCCAACTATGTGCAAACCCTACTTTTTGCTTTACATTTGCATGATATATCTTTCTCAGGAGACAGTTTATAAGATAGTTAGGACATTATGTGTTGATTATATGTTGTATCTTCTACTGCGGAATGTGAGACAAGAAAGGAGAGGAACAGAAAAAAGGGCAAGCTCTAGAGGAAAAGCCAAAGGGAGAGAAAAAAAAAAGAGAAAGCAGACTTGGGGAGAAGACTGATTAAGTAAGGGTCAGTATCATTTTCCTTTCTGAAGAATCTGTCTTTTCACAGAACTGTAGATTCTCACTCGGTTTTGACATGGCCCATCCCTCAGCACTGCCAGAAGTGAAATCAGTATCTTCTAGATGAAAAGTCTTCATGTTTACCATGTTTAAGAATGCCAGTCATTCACCAGCCTCAATATTCAGACTTGCCTGTCAGTTGGTAATCAGGCTGCCAGCAGTAATAAAAAATGTCTGGAGTAAACAATGGATGGATAACAGCTAAACTACTTGATAATACTGAAGAGTCAAGGCAAGGTATAATTTTAATCACAGAAGGCAGATGTGGAAGGAGCTTCCCCTTTTTCTTTAACAAGCCCTAGCAATATCTGATTGTCACCTAACACAGAACATACATGGGAATCTCTGTCATTTAAGAGAGGATTAGTGACAACTATTTTATGATGAAACACTGCAAAGAATGGGAGAAAAGAAAGACATTTGGGGCCCAAACTTCTTGACTCTCCAAAGCTCTTGGTAATTACTTGCTTTATAAACTGAAAGGCCAATTTAAAATGGAGAAAACTTATAAAACAGAAGTAACTAGACTATGTCAGCAAAGACCTGGATAGGGTTATAAGTTGTTTTACAAAGAGGCTTCCTATTTGATTTTCACAAGAACGCTAAAAGGAATACATTTTTATTGCCTTATGTTAGTGGGGGACCAGAATCACAAAATTTGGTTGGGTTTATGAAAATAGTAAGAGGGAAAATTTAGAAATTAATAGCAAATATTAAATCAAGTTAGAATAACCTTTCCATTATAACATAGCTTCCTCCTGGAAAACAGAGCTCTGTATTTTTTTTAATCATATCTGCAACATCATGCCAGTGTAGACTGGGATGTGCTTGTCAAGGAGTTGAGGTGACTTTGGCCTTGGTTATGCATTCATTTTTGAACCTCAGAAGTTATGGTTGCTAACAGCAAGGATTTTCTTGGTATGACCTCAGAGACAATGATATAAATTCTGCAGTCTTTTTCCTGCTTCCAGTGACTCCTTGCTGGCATAGCATACCACTCAATGGCTAACAGATCTGGGAGATTGGCACAGAAATTTGCCATGAGCAGATTTTCCTTGTGTTGGGCCCTGTGTAATGGTTGCTTGTTTCCTCTTTCCACTGCCAGGAAATGAGCCCTTTCATGAGGGCATTTGAAGGAGATGCTTTTTGTTTAGTGATTTTCTGCACCAGCAGTTTCCTCATTTAGAGATTGAAATGGATATACTTCACCTTGGGAAGTGATGTTCTAGAATCTGTTCCTTTTCTGTGAGCAGCCAGGTGGCAGGGACATTTGCAAATATGGAATGAGAGAGGACACAGCTTTGCAGAGGAGAAAGGGTCTGTGTGTGAAGAGTGTCAAGTCCAGGGAATGAATCTGGCTGTTCCTTCCGGAACTTCAATAACATAACCAAATTTGCCTGCCAGGACAATGGCAAAGAAACCCTATAGAATGTATAGAATCAAAAATGTGATTTCTACTGGGGCTTTTTAAAAATGTTTGTTAATGGGCATCTTCGATATTTGTGAAAGTAAAACTTGTATGAAAATTTAGTAGAACAACTTAACCAAGGGACCACGATGGATACATTAGTGAAGATTTTGACAATCTGGGGATTTAACCAAAGGGAAACAACCACACGTGGAGAAGCACATAAAACTGAATTGAAGTTCACTGCAACACAAAGATCATTGCATTGGATGACAGTCATTTGGCAGCATGGTGTTCATACAACAATATGCTCTCTTGAAGTACATTGTGCATTAAGAGACTGTGTTTTGGGGTCAAAAACAGAACTATCTCAGCTTAAGCACAAGATAGCTCTGGATTCAAATCCCAACCCTGCTACTCATAAACTACATGGCCTTGGAAGAGTCATTTAACCTTTATGAGCCACAGTTTCCTCACCTATGAAATGGAAATAATACCAATTTGTAAGTATATAAAGCACTTGATAAGGGGCAGTTAACACTGCCACTATTACTTAACTCAATAAAGACTTTATATTGGTTATCAGCATCACTTTTTGTTATTCACAGTGCATATCTTTCAGGTCACTTTTTCTGCCTACAATTTTAAAAGGTTAGCACTTTGCGTTTAGATATGCTCTAAGAGGACTGGTAATACAGAAAATGATCAAGAGGTGGCCTCTCTTTATTAGGAATAGCAGTAGAGAATCTCAAAGTTATGCCAGATTTTGTAATTACTTCATTGGTGAGGTATGATTTGCACCTAAATTGATAATCCATCATTCACCAACACTGAGTTTAAGCTCCAGACTGCCATGGCACATATGACCTGGTTTATAGTACAGGGTACTTGTTCATATAGAATCTCCCATTTTTTTAGTTGTTCTGAAGAAGAAGACTTGGCCAAACATCTACACTGACTATATAACTCATTCCATTTTATGTAATTTCTTTTCAAATTGATGTTTTCTCCTAGATCTATCTCAGACCAGTCACAGCCTTCATGAGTTATTTGCAAAAGTATAGATTTTATATATATATATATATATATATATATATATATATATATATGTAGTTCTTGGCATTTACTAGGCATTGTTCTAAGCACTTTAAACATATTAACTTATTCTCATTGCAGCGGCTATTCCATTACTATCTTCAATATACTGATGAAGAGTACCACTGTTAGATGAGGGCAAGAGAGGCTCCTGGTCTGAGCCTTTTCCATTTCTGCCCTTTATCATGGGCAAAGCATCAATGGGGTTAGGAAGACATCCTTAGCTGAAGTCAGAGGCATGGCCAAGGGGTGGCCTCAGGTTGACTGTTTGTGGGAATTACAGACTCCCAGGTACTCATGGGTCAGGATGGTATAATCAAGTGCATTTGAAGCCCTTTGTTGGAAAGAGAGAGTGTAGGGGAGGAGAGGAATGTGTGCCACTCTCCAACTGTCCTGGTACCACCATGTTCCTGCCTGGTAGTCTGAGAATGCTAGATAAGTACTTTTTGTTTTTCTGGGATGATAGACGATATAACAGGTGCTAGCTAGATTTACGACCTTTAAATGGACATAGAGTAGGTGAGCCTTTGTTTATATTCTTTCCTCAGGATGTGCCAGTGTAAGAGGTAGACTAATCAAGGCACATAGAAGTTAAATGATTTGTCCAACATCACAAAGTAAGAAAGCGGTAGAGCTGTGATTTAAAAACAGGCACTCTGGCTGCAGAGTCTGCGCCTTCACATTATGATATCTTCATAGCTGCTGAGTTTAAGCAATCTGCAGATAGGATATTGGCATGACCTCTCACCCTCATTCCTCATTACCCTCAAATAATAATCTTGCAAGAACATCTAAAATTTCTGTGCCACCGAAGGGGGCACAGCATGGGAGCCTGAGCAGCCATTGCCACACTGTGTTCAAGGAGATTCACAATTCCCTGGAGCTGACTCAGGCCAGTGAAGGAGCAAGATGGACTCAGAGTGGCAGACTCTGAATCATCCGGAGGAAAAATATTTTCAACCATCAGAGAAATCAGCATCCTGGGCAAAATTTAATAGGAGAGAAATAAGGATTCTATTACAACAAAAGAAAATTTGGTTAAAAGGCACTCATATGGTAAAATGAACTTGGGGTTGGAGTCACAACTGGGTTGAATCTATTGACTTGCTAAGTGACTTTGACAAGTTACTTAATCTCTGCAGGCCTTTGCTTCCTCATTTTTAAAAATGGACAGGACAAAAATCCCATGTAAAACTGTTAGCGCAGTACCTGACACAGTGAAGGCACTCCATAAAGGGAGATCAGAACAATTACAGGAGCAGCAGCAATTATAGAAATAATAATAATGATAATAGTTAATGTTCATATAGTGTTTACTACATGTCAGACACTCTACATTTTCACTCTTTCATCCTGAGAAGAAAATAATGAGGGAGTTCTATTATTATTACTTCCCTTTTACAAATGAGGAAACTGAGGCAGTGGGCAGTAAGTAACTTGCCTAAAGTCACTGCAATGACAAAGTGGCAGAGGCAAGTTTGTAATCCAGGGATCAGCAAACCTTCCCTATAAAAGACAAGATAAGTGTTTTAGGCTTTGCAGGCTTTTAGGATGGTTTCTGTCACAGCTACTTCACCCAGTTCTTGTCGTGTGAAAGTATCTGTCAACAATACATAAACAAATGAACATAGCTGTATTCTAATAAAACTTTGTTTGTGAACACAGGAGTTGGCATTTCATATATTTTTATGTGTCATAAAATATTTCCTCTTCTTTCAATTTTTTTTACCAATCATTAGCTCGTAGGTCATACAAAAATGGGCAATGGGCTACATTTGATCTACAGATCATAGTTTACTGTTTCTTGTTATTAAGTGGGCCACAGGGGGCCTACAAGGTAGAAAAAATTGACCTTTGAGGGGAATCAGAAGGAAACATATGATAGGAGGAAAATAACTGATTTCTGAGAGAGGAAGTCTTGGAAAGAATGAAGGGGACCTGAAGAGAGGGACAGCCAGAAACAATCACCGTTTTGAAGGAATATGGTGAGAAACTGAGGAAATCAATGCCTGACAGCCCATTTAAAGCTATTTCTAGTTTTATGATGTAGTAAGCTTTGCAGCTAAGGTAAGCAACACGACTTAGCCTAACCTTGTTTGGTGGGGGCTGAGTGGGAGAGAGAAGGGACAGTAGGTAGTTCTCAGGCCTGAGTAAGCTGTTTATCAGCAAAAAAGAACTGACAAGTAGAAAAGTCTGTCAATCCATTGCTTGTTTTTATTGACGCACTATCAACATAAACATCCTGCTCACCAACAAAGGGACATTTGTGAAGTCCTTACATCAGGCAGTGTTTTGATGGGTTTATATACTGTATGAAGAGAGATTTTGTTCTCCAGAAGCTCACAATTTTAGGGATTTTTCTACATATTAGGTTGGTACTTCCCTTTCTTTAGGGCATACTGGAACAAATATTGAAAATCCTGTTAGTGGATTCTGTTCTTCTAGAATTAAGACCTAGACTAGGTAGAGAAGCTTGATTAATTCTTTGAGCAGAATCAAGCCTGTTCTATACAGTTAAGAGTGGCTAAGCTCCTGGGCCCAGGCTCTCACCTCTTCTCACCCACTTCTTCCTTTTTCAACAGCCTGCTGGTAATTAGTAATTTTAACTATTGTTCTGTCTATGAGTGCAGTCTCTCTTTTCTTTTTAAGTGGGAAGAATGTAAGGATAACAAGAACCAAAAGAAGGAAATAGAAAAGGAATTAAGTAGTGAGATAGCATTTTAAGTCACCCCAATCCACTAAGAAGTTTCCTTTAGACATGGTATGCAAGGCTTAGGGGTAAACTTGAGACTGAGGATCTGGACATTTAAGTGTACATCTAACCTAGGATCATTTTTAATACCTTCTTCTTTCTGAGTATCTTCAATCCCCACTTCTCAATTCAGAAAAGGCACATTACATTTCATATATTGTCCTAAACATATTTTGTAGGAAAACATCATTGCTTCCTTGGAAAACTGCATTATCTAGACTACACCTTTTGGGGTTATGTGATTCTGATTCTAGAGTAGCCATGTTACAACTCTGTAGGCTGCCCACACCCGAGAGCAATGCAAAATCATTCTTGACTGAAGATAAGCAAATTCTCTTCAGTGGAGGTTGAGCTGACTTCTCTTCCCCATTGAGAAAGAGCTAGTTTTACCCTCATTTGCACATTCCATTCAAAATTCCTGATCTATAAATGATCTGGTCTTCGGATTTCCCTTTGAACTGGTGGTAATATCTGATGAGTTCTCTAATTAAGAAGTTAAGAAGAATAATTTACATATGTTCATTTTGTATCTGTGTAAGAATCATGATTTTACCTTCTCTTGAAAATTATTCTTTAACATTTTCTTCTAGTTTGCAGATTAGGGGTTCACTACTGGCAAGTAACTCTGTCACCAGTGTCACTTGCCAAGGTGTAGATAAATAAAACATGTTTCCCTATCTTGTTTCTACAGCTTAATCTTATCCTAATAATTACATTAAGTTTTATGTTAACTTGCTTCAGAGCTATGGGGAGTGGAGAATAACAGTGTCTCTCTGGATTGGGGAAATACTTTTAAATAGCCCAGAGGCACAGTGTTCTATATAACAGCATAAAGGCAACAATTATAGCATTTCGATACCTTTCCTTCTCTATTACCTCCAGCTAATAAGCTTTGCAGAATCAAGGTTGGTTCTTCCCTAACAGTGTACAATAAAATGTTCTCTTTTTGTGTTATTCTGTTCATCCCTCTTAAAAATTGTGAGATAAATATCAAAACTGTTTTGGGTTTTTACAGACCAAAATAATTGATCAAAGAAACAAAGTTTTAACAGTGAAAACTGTACACTTCTATGAGAACATTAGTGCAAAATGTTCTTTCTGCTTGGCTGGCTAGAACGGAGACTTATGTAGAAAGAGCATAACTCTATTACTCGATGATGGCCACTCGGTATAATACACTCTCTGGAAATAGGTTTAAGAAGCTAATAGAATCAGTTGATTATAATTAGGAATGATGCGATCAGCAGATGAAGTTGGCACAATAAACCATGCTGTTGAGTTAGGCAGACTCTGCCGGATGCTTTTCTGCTCCTACATTGTGTCCATGTGAACCTTGGCCTGGGCTCCAGTCCACAGCATGGCAGCCCTTCTAAAAGTCACTTACTATGAGTGACCTGAAATATTGGATGAGTTATACGGTCTCATCTTTTAGGAAATGGGACCCCCATTCCTAGCTATTCTTGATCAATTAATGAGCATTATGTGACCAGCAATGTGCTTAAAATTGTTGATAGGCCTACAGAAGTATACCTACCTGGCCTCACAATGCCTATAATCTTGGTGGAGAGAGAAATCTAACAAAACTATAGCAATAAGAAAACAATTTACTGTTTACATGAGATACTGATTTTGAGTACAATTATCATGCACAGAATAGTAATGAGGAATTGCCTCGCAGAGAACAAGGCATTTGAGTTAGATGTTGCATGATTTCAAAGTTGGATATTGCACGTAGAAGATACAGGATGAGCAAAGGCAGAATGGTGAGAAAAGGATGGCACATATAAAATTTAGGGGGAGATGATACTGGTATGAAGAATGCAGTTTATGGAGTAACAGAAAGTAAGTCTGAGTTGGAAAGAGAGAGAATGGGAATCTCAGTTGACCTAGAGGTATGGAAAGAGGAGTCTTCTGGATTTGGCACAAAAGCCAATCAAGGTCATTTTGGGATTAGGAGTGGAAAATAACATAAAGTATTGATTTATGCAAGGTAGCTTGAAAGGAAAAGTCCAAGATCATAAAAAAGATGGACTGTGACCAGGTCCTCCTTTAGAGGTAGCATTACTCAAATGAAAATATGGAAAATCTAACACATATTTTAAAAGAACCAATGGTAAGATTTTAATTCAATAGAATAAACATTTATTGAATATATGTATAAAGCACTATGACAAGCATTGCAGGAAACCTTCAGATGAGCAAGGCAGTCCTCTGTTTTATGAGTTTAAAGTCTAGAAGGGGAGTTAGTACTGTACTGACAAAGGCAAGTCCATGCACGCTTCTCGAAAACGTATTAAAGCTATGCAGAGAGGATAGGTATTTATTTCACCTAAGGTAATTAGGCAGAGTTTCATGAAGGCTAACTAAAACTATAAAAAAAGAATATTGGAAAAAGCTGGAAACATCATGGGCATAGCATTCTTCAGAAATAGAGACACAATTGGAATTTAGGGCATAAGATTTGTTCAGGGGGAAGGATGAAGGGGGGCATCAGTAAGATAAGGAATGTGGAAGGCACAAAATTATGGAAGGTCTAAATATCAATTTAAACTATCCAGACTCCCTTTATGGGGACATCATAAAACATTGTGTAGAGAAAGTAATCATTCAAATCTCTTCATGATAATGATAGCCCTGATCATGGATCCAAGATGGACTGTGGGAAGGAATTATAGGAATGATTGGTGATGAGGAGGTCAGAATGAAGTAAGGTCGACTGGGAACAGTGAAAATAGTCACCATAGAGGAAATAATTTAAGAATCCTTGCAGAGGGAGCATGTTTAAACCCTGACTATTAATTGGACATAAGAAGCAAAAAGGTGCTATCCATAAAACCAAAATTTTGTTTGTGTAGTAAGTGGGTGGTAACATCAATAACTAAATCAGGAATATGGAACTAAAGCAGACTTGGGAAGAATGATAATGAATTCTGTTGTAGACATAGTGAGTTTGAGGTACTGATAGGTCATCTTTACGGAAATGTCAAAAAGGCAAATAAAATACTTGCTTGGAACCCAGAGGAAAACTCAAGATTATAGATGTAGAATGAGTTTTGTCCACAGAGGGGTGTTAATGTCTGGCATTTAATGAAATTACTCCAGAATTAGAACACAGAAGATGTGGGCTAAGGATTGGACCCTGACCTAGGAAATAAAATCATTTAGTGGGTAAGAAAGGGGAAAAACCCTTGAAGTTAGACAAAGAATTAGCAAGAGAACCATGGGTAGTGGTATCATTAAAGGCAGATGTTGAGAAGTTTTCTGGATAAAGGGGTTGGTTGGTCATATATACTGAGAAGTCAGGGTTATGACTGATAAATATCCCTGGATTTGTCATCCAGGAAGCCTGTGGTGACTTTAGTGGAGTGTAATTTTAAGTAAACTTGGGGGTGTGAAAGTCAAATTGTACCAGGTGACAAAAGAATAGGAAGAGATTACAAAGTACTCTTTCAAAGAGTTTAGCATTGAAAAGGAGAAAGCAGACCATTGTAGCTTGCAGGGGCCACAGAATTGGCAAGAAGAACTAGTGGCAACTTTATATGAGTAGGAAAAAAAATCAATGGAAAAAAGAAATTGAAGCTAGAGAAGAGATGTGGGAATAACTGATGAAAGAGAAATGAGTAAGAATACTATCAAAGCAAACTAAAGGTGTTAGCCCATGTGGGGAAGACACTCTTCTTTTTCTCTCAGACATTGTTGGACTAAGGTCATTTAATTTTTTTGACAAAGTTTTTGGACCTTTAGATAAAGGTATATGAATTGCATATAGCGAGCCAACAGATAGTGCCTCAGCAAATGCTGCCTATGACCCACAGTTTGAACTCGCTCAATCCAGTTGTGAATTTTCTGTATTGACCTCATTGTCCCAGACTTGGCTCTTCCCTCAAATACCAGTCCATTAGGCAGTCTTTTGGACTGTGTGCTTGGCTTTCAATCTTACTTTAATACCTGGGACCTACCTCTGAGATCACTTTGAATTCCACACATCAAATTGCAGATCATTCCCCCTGTCCCTCTTTGCCCAGCAAAGATTACACTCTGAGCCCAGTGCATCGTGGAGGAGATTGCAAGGCCTGCATCAACACAGAAGTGAACTTCTGGAGAACTGAAGAGCTCAAGCCTAGCTGGATGACTCATGGACATAAATTCCCCCTAACTCTGAACTATTGAGGTTGAGAAAAAAGATCTGATTAAAAGAGGAAGAGTTTGTTTTCAGTTCTATTGAGATTGATGTGACCAGAGAACATGTTTAGAGAGTTAGAAATATGACTTTGGTGTCCAGATAAGAAGCCTCTAGTTCATTCTCAGTTATGAAAATGGATTCTACTACTCATCCCTAAAATAAATTCACATATATATTCATACATACATATATGACTCAGGAATGGTCCCTGTTTCTTTTCTCCTCTCCGTCTCTCTCTCTCTGGGTAGGTAGATATATATTATCTTTAGTTCCATCTACATCTTCCTTAATATCTTTTTTTGTCTGTGTCCCTTTCATACATAACCAAATGAGTTTTAGCAAGAATATTTAGCAAAGAATATTGAGTGCTCAGTTAATTCCATCTGGCAATAATGATGAGTTGCTCCAAAACAATTTTATGTGGCTCAGAATTACTTTATTTGGTTTAAATAAATAGCCCACAACTTCCTGCCATGAGCTATGGTTGACATGTACAGTCCAGGCCCAGTCTCTAGAAGGCAGGATGAGGGGGAGCAGAGCCTCCTAAAAGGTTGTGGGAAGCTCGCAGATTATCTTTCAAGGTAGCTCAAGTTTTTCATCTCCAGGGGACTACATTTTAAAATAGCCAAAACCATAAAACATCCTTGGGCTTTCTTTATTGCCTTTGTTTCCACTTATGGCTGTAAGTGTAAGTCATTAGAAAGATTCACTCCACCAAAGGACCATGGAGAGTTGACTAAAATGGAGCAAAATCATAGGGTGAACTGAAGGTTTTCTACTTGTACAAGTGTTGAATTAGTACATCTAAGAGGTCTGTGGAAGTGAGTAGATTTGATACACTCCTTTAATGGTTCCATCCAGGAAATCCTCCTAACATGGGAACTGAAGATTTAGCTCATGTTTTCCTCATAAGGAGTTAGCCTCATGTCAGCTGAATGTAATATAATAAGAATAAAATATGATCGCTAGCTGTGCTAGATTCAGCAATACCACCAAAGTTCTTCCTGTAATACTGACTGGTATGAACCACTGAGTCCCAAAACAAACCTTCTTATCCTCCTCTAAGTAAACATTCTCTCCAGGCCGAGCATCTTCAGCAGCAGTGGTTCAGAGCTCAGCTTCTGTAATGAAACCACTTTTATACTGCCTGTATTCAGAACCACTCTGCCCCTCATTAGCTGTTTGATGTTGGGCAGGTAGTTTAATCTCAAAGTCTCGATTTCTTCTTCTGTAAAATTATGTGTAGGATTTCTTCTATTTCCCCCTCTAGATTCATTAACCAGCCTTGTCGTCCTCTTATCAACTCCAAAAGGCAAACAATTACAGATAGAATGGCCACTTAACTTATTGTTCAAAATGGATGCTTAGGTGTAAAAGAAGGAGACTGCTAGTATTTATGCCAGAAAAAGGGTACAAATTGGTACTGTTCCAGGCAGACCTGGATATATAGTTAACTACTAAATAGGCTAAGTCAGTGGCCTCATTTGCCCCCTGGCTTTTGAACAGCTGGCAGAAGATTGAAGAGGGAAAACATGATGCCACGGTATTGACTGCCCTGATTTCCTCTTTGCAGTATTGCCAAGGCTGACTATGCCCATCAACCTGGGTCAAAGAACTGCAGGTGGTTTCACCATGTACTTTATCCAGGTTCCGATAACTGTTTCCTTTCCTCCTGCTTTCAGGCCTGGGGTGCTACCCCAGTTACCACTACACCTCGCATTAGCAGCCCCAGGGTACTGCACTATCACTTGTGGTTTCCCTACACCATGGCCACAGCTTGGTAAATAGTTCCTTTATTAAACCCTCTCCAGATTATCTCTATTTGAGTGTACTCTTTGTTTATTGACAGGATTCTGATAGATACAAATCCAGCAGGATTGTACCTACCTTCCAGAGTTCTGCATTGAGGTAATCTGTGGAACCCGCATAATGGCAAGTAATCATTAAAAAGTAGTAATTACAGATTATAAATTGCACTTTGTAAAGGAGTTTTGGATACTCCATCCCATTTGGTCCTCAGAACATGTATGACAAGGGAGTAACATCATTGTTCCACTTAATAGTTGAGGAAATTAAAGCTAATTGAGTTAAAAGACTTTTCCAAGTTTATAGAACCAAGTAACAATTTGAGATTTGAACCGAGTCCTCTTGAGTCCAAAGCCATGTTCTTCTCTTACTGAGCCATGTATTAAGATTTCTAACCAGTCTCATTGGACTTTCCCCCAAACTTCTCAGACATAATTGTGAAGCATCACCATCAGTCATCAGTCATATGGAGTTGCTGTTTATTTTTAACATTGAAAAAAATTACAACTTGTTGGGATACTGAAAAGGCAAGATGTAGAGCTAAGGGGAAGAAGAACTATTGGGTAGTAACTCCAAAATGGCCCCTGCTCTCACTAGCTTTTTCCCATAAGTTTAGGTAATGGTTACATTTATGCTGTGACTCTGAGCAATCAACTTCACAGCCCTCAAATGCCTGCCAAATATTTCTGGAAATCCTTAAAGGGGCACCTAAGCTAGTCCATTATCCAGAGTCATTAAAGACCCCTGCCCAGTTTCTTCTCCATTGCTCTCACTCTCTCTCCTTGATACTGCTGTCTTCAAAGTAGCTTAGAGAAGCCTTAGTACAGTCTCTGCTGCTGGTGCTATGATAAACAGGCAAAAGTTTCTGCCAAGATCACTGTATCCAACTATTCCTAATACTTTCAATCTTTTCAGAACAGAGAGAAGGACTTCCTCCTTTTTCTAAAACACACTGTCCTGCGGGACTTGAGGCAATAATATTTGTGCCAACATTTTGCAAGCTCTCAAGAATTCTTCCATCAGTGTCTGGTGCCCATCCCTCAAGCCACAAGGACATACACTCTGTCCAAGGGGCTGGATAAGAAGTAAACTCTATTCTTTCCTCTTCCCCAGCCCCCACTCTCAGTCAGCCATTTCTTACTCCCAGCAGCTGCCTCTCACTTACAAAGTGAAACATTGAAAACCCCATTCATAACACATGATGGATTCAGACCAAGGGCAGGTGGAGCACACTAGCAACCCCTGCATCCCAACTCAGTAAACCCCAAATGCCCTGTTATAGTGGATGGTATTTCAGGTTTATTGTTTCAGAGCATGCAAAAAGCATCAACTCCTGAAACAGAAGATCTCCCCAAGCAGGCCTTGTTAGCAGAAAAAAATGTCCCAATTACTGTAAGAACGATCTGAGGGTCAACTTGACCATCTTTCTGCAAAGACCAAGTGGCATTTATGAACTAAGCAAAGTAGGAATTTAGAAACTCTGTATTCCCACCACACTTTTGCTGTTTATTGACTTGATGTTTGCCTTTGAGCAAGTTACTTAACCTCACTATGCCTTTGGTTCCTCATCTGGAATCAAAGAAGAACTAAAAATACTTTCCTCATGGGGGAGTTGTGTGAATTAACTAATGATGGAGAATTTCCATATAAATGCTAAGTAGCCTTACTATTCTTGTAGCAGGAGACTACTGATGTGTGCTCAGAGGTGCTGTGTGTGTCCTTTGTTACTCAGTCCTCTCTGAGTGCCTCTATCTATTGCTGACCTCACCTAGATGTCCTGGCTCTCAGACTACCAGGACAGCGTTCAGTTCTTTGCAGCCTCAGGAGCAATGTTGTTGTAAACCTCAGGCCTTTGTTAACCCTTCCCAACTTATCCACTGTCAGAAAGCCAAGTGTCAGCTACACATCTGACAAGGACTGCCACTAGAGAACAGCCCACTGGAACACCATTAACATTTGCATCCATTCCTAGACATCATTAGTCCTCTGAGATATTGTCGAGGAAATACGCTGGTTTGTTATTTTTCTCCAAATATATGATATGTGATTGACATGTATATGGTACGTACACACAGATTACCCACATCTGACAATACCTGTTTGTGCCTGCTGGGACCTTAGAAGTCATAGAAACAGTTGCATACACCAATGAAGAAAGCCATAGAGTTGTTAATCCAAAAGACCCAAAACTCCTTACACCATTAATATTGAGATATTGGTTGCAGTACACAATTATTTAAGTGGAGTTATGTTTAGCATAGACTACTGTTAAAATGCATTTGCCTTCTCTGAGCATATATAAGCTGTCAGGTGGCCAGCCTTCCCATGTTTGTGCCTGTGTTCAGTCTACTCCTTTTGCTTCACATACTGTACTCACTGCTTCCTCCACTCCCATCTTATTCTTTCTTAGAGATCTAGCTTCAAGTCCCATATCTTCTACAAGTCTATCTGACTCTCACAGACTTTGATATTTCCCCAATCAACATTTATTTAACACTACTTACCACTCATTTGGTTTTTAATATTTTCTACCTTACATTGCTATCTGCCATTTACAAATGTATCCCAGATGTTAGCAAGGATCTCTTGGTAGTTTTAGATCTAAGTAACATTAATTTAAAACTTAACCATTTAAACACCTAGTGAAAATTCAAAGCCCTCCCAGAAAGTTCCTCAAAGTTCTCTAGGGGCTTACATTTAATATGGTCACCTCTGACTATAGGCTTATACCCCTTTTGAAATGTTTCAGGTTGTAGATCATCTTACTGCCCGAGAGTGATATACCTGTTTTGGATACACCTAAATATAAAACTCACCCCTTCTCCATTCCCAGAGCCCCCCTCCCTCATGGGAAGCATTCACAGTGCAGCAGCCATTGCTGAAGAATTGAGGATACCATAGAGGGCTCCTGCTTCACAGCCACACAAACAACTTCAAATTGAGTATGGATGATCCTTGTTCCATCGCTTCTCTCACCTACAGGGTCTTTTTATTGGTTATATCATGCCTCAGCCTTATATCATTTGTTTGGTATCTTTGGTCTCCTGTCACTCTTTCTCCCATTCTTTTCAAAAAACAGAACAAACTTTCTCTTATTTTCTCATGCAGAGTACCTAAGCCATTTCTTTTGTCATTTGGCTCATAGATATTTATGCCACCAGAGTCTCACCTTACATCCCAAAGTATCAAGATTCTTTCCCCAAAAGATGGTTTCTTCTCAAGGGGAATTTCATGTCAGCTGTTGAGATGGCATTCTTCCACCACTACTTGTGTGCTGTCCCTATACAATTATATTTTCAGCTTTTCGAAGCTGGATCACTTCTCATTCTTATATTCTTAATGCTCAGTACAATTTAGGGTCTATTAAGGCTGACTAATGATGGTGATGACTACTGTATGCAAAGCCCTATGCTTGGCACTGTGGGGAGCACAGAAGTCAATGTGGTATGGATTCTCACCTCAGGAAGTTCATGGTCTAATATAAGAGTTGAGAATTTAGGCATGATGATGATGATGATACTGATTGCAACTAACATTAGGGTAGAGGAGATGGGATATCAACCACGTGCTGTTAAGTTGTGAGGAATCAAAAGTTGTCTTGGCTAAATCGTCCATTACATGAATATTTATACATTGATAATTAGGAGAAAATTATACTTGGTCGTAGATATATATGAATTGTCTTGAAAGTTGAAGATTTCACATAATGAACAAATGCTAAGCAATTGATTATTTTCTTCTTTAAAGTTTATCATAGAGTTTGATTAATAGGCACAAATAAACAGACAAAGAAAAAGACCTAGTGTTCTATAGATCAGTGGTGTAGCTATAGTTGACAATAATTTAGTGTACATTTCAAAATAGCTAGAAGAGAATAATTCGAATGCTCCTAGCATAAAGAAAAGATAATTATTTAAAGTGATGGATATGCCAATTACCCTCATTTGATTTTTAGATATGAATGTATCAAAATATCACATGTACTGTAAAAATTTGTACATCTATTTTGTATCAACTGAATACCCAAGAAATTACATTTATGTCAATATTTTTATATTGACTTAATTAACATTTTTTAAATATTTGAAATTCAGAAAGACACCTAAAGAGTAATATGACCAACTCCTAAGTATCACTCTACTTAATAAATAAAACATTAATGACACATTTGAAGGGTCTTGGTGCCTTTCCCTCATCCTATTATCCTTCCTCCCTGTCAGAGATAACAAATCTATAATACTTTAATTTTCTATTTGCACTTTCCCAGATCATACTCTGATAAAAACTTCTTCCACAGTCCTACTTCAAGACAGACATGTGATTACAAATTTTCAGAGCCTTTATTTAACTTCCATTACCCAGGACAAGATGAGATCCTAGTTGTCTTTCTTTTCCATTGGGCAGATTTTTTACTAGTCCACCTTTTAACTGAGGATGTAACCCTTCATGGGTTCTGGCTTTCCAATGAGTTATCAATTCCAACTCCCGCCATATGTGGGCTGAAAGCCTGACTTATCTCCTAGAATAGATGAGGCCATGAAAACATAAACTCCACAGTTACTCACCCTCCCCAACCTCAGCTCCCTTTCTCCCTACACAGGTAGACAGAAGCTTCTCTGTAGTTTATATTTCTGATTTCCAGTTTCCTTTTAACTTCTGGTCTCTGGAAGTTTCCTTTCTTAATTATAAATTTAAAAGTATGTATTCTATTTTTATTCAGAGTTTTTAGTCTTTCTTATTGTCAGAAATGTAAGTGTCCCTGTCGATATTTCCAGTTCAATGGTCCACCCTATGATTCCCAAGACAAACAAGCTTGTTTGGTACTCTGGCCCTATCATTCACCAAGCTGCAGCCGTTTGCCTTCTATGCATTTCTCAGTTGTACCCAGCACTTTGCTGTTCTATCTGGGACACCAGTTCCCAAATACTTCCTTCTTATCATAGTTTAGGTCTCAGCTCAAATGTTTTCTCATTAGAGAGGCCCTTGCTGATCACTCTATCCAAAGTGATCTATCAATGAGTTATCCCTAGTTGCTTCCTATTGCATCAGCTTATTTTATTGTTTTTGCAATACATTCCCTTATTTGAAATTATCTTCCCAATTTTTCTGATTACTTGTTGAATGTTATTTCCACCTTTCATAGTAAGGGGTCTTTGAGAACAGGAACCTTGATGATCTGATTTACTATGGTATTATATATGCCTGGAACAGTAATCAGCACAGAGCTGTCTTTCAAGACATAGTTATTATCTTTGATATACTAATTTCAATATAGGTAAGACACAAAAAGCTAGCCATGAATGATTTTATATGTATTTCTGTGTTTCTTAACATCTTTCTAGAAGATGGAATTTTGGAATAATTATAAATTGACAAGTAACCAGCACCATAGCAAACAAATACAATCCAACTGAATAAATGAGTAAGAATCGTCAGCTTAAGCAGGTTAAAAGGACTTCTACCTTATACTATTCCACAGTGGTTAATCTGCCTAATTCACAGTCTTTCTCATGAAATTAATTTGGAACCATTCTAGATCATCAAGTCCTGATAACCGCAAAGCAGAAAAGTTTGGAACGTTCCCAGAAAGTGAAGCTCCAAAGGGCGATGAAGTAAAAAAATTGATGAATGAGGAAGAAAACATTTCAGATTAGTTCTTGTCTAGGAGTCAAACAGGAAAGAGAATAAAAAGGATGTTAAGGGCATAAGAAAGGGTTGAGAATCTTTGAACTGCATTCAACATGCATTTTTGACTACCTATAATATGTGCCAGCATTGGGAATATCAACATGATCAAGACGTGCAGATGCATCTATTTCATCCACTATCCTATCCTTGAACTCATTTAGCCGAGTAGTTTTCAAATTGGATTGCACATTAGAATTACCTGGGGACTTATTTCCTCTCTTCATGCCCAGACTGAACACCAGACCAACTAAATCAGAGTCAGAATTGGGTGGGACCCATAATTAATTTTTTTTTGTATTTGCCCGGATGATTTCACAGTACGGCCAAAGCAAAGAGTACCACATTTTCACCATCTCATTCTCTGAGCTGGAATATTCTCTCACTTTAAGCTCCATTAAGTAAAAAGCTGTACCTATTTATGTGTGCATTTTTATCCCCATTGTATCCCCAGACTTTAGCACAGAGCCTGAGAACTGGTATGCACTAAACTATTATTGATTGAATGGATGAAAATCTCTAATGCACTTGAAAAGCAGTACATGGAATCTTGGGGAGTACTAATCAATACAAATTATTTCCTTATCATTAGAGAGGGATTTTTTTTTTTTTTTTACTTCTGATTTCTGTGTAGCTTTCCTAAATACATACCTCGACTCTTACTGCCCCATATACTCACTCATATATGAGGAGGCAGATGGCTTCTCTGATCGATACACTTGCATGCATAAAGGGGCATGATTGGCTCAGCCCTCAATTTCTTCTCTTAGAAGTGAGAGCAGGTGACACATGAGGATATGCATCCCTCCTTCCTCTGGGATTGCTGCTTCTGGGAGAAGGAAGCTGCCTGGGATGGGAAATCTGTCCAGTTCTGAGGGTGGCTTTCCTACTACCAGTGTACTTCCAGTCTAACTCCATCATTAGAAAGGATATGCTTTGATCTTTACCTTCCACCCTTTTGTTGTTCTTCCCCAAAACTTCAGAACTCAAGTGAGAAAGAGGATGGGATTTATTAGGGTGCTGTCAGATTCCCAAATACTTAAAACTAAATATGCCACATAAGACATTATCTCTTGTGGTATTTGTGTTACATTTGTGGCATAAAAGAAGAAAACTCCCACCTGGGAACATTGGAATATTTAATAATGGCTGTCATGCTCTAACACTTGAGGGTGTTTTTTTCCTTTATAAAGATATATTCTTCCAGATTTTTAAATTACATGTCTTGGAGTGCCTCTCAACATCTGTTCTCCACATAAGACATTTCACTCTATGTGTAATTTTCTTAAACTATACTGCCCAGCAATGAACCCCATGGCCTCCTTTAATATGCAAAATGAGAAAGATATATTAACTGGGAAACTAAGTGTGCACATCTCCACATTTTGTGTCTTTATGTTTACATTATTATTTATTTTTTCTAAATAAAATGGAAAGGATCAATATATTGTTCCATATATAGCTGATGATTCAAAAGTGGCTTCTCCATTATAAATTGGGGATTTATGAAGCATTCAATGGAACTTGAAAAAACAAAGACATAAAAAATTTTATGACCAACATTCGCTAAAAACAAATTGAAATCAAAAATATGTTTGCAGGCTCTTGGTGCTTTTTAAAGTAGATAATGACAGAAGGATAGATAGATAGGTAGATAGATAGACAGACAGATAGATAGATAGATTTGGCTATATTATCTCCAATGTTATAAATGCATATCCTTCTATAAAAATTAAATGCACCTGATTGGACCTTTAAGCAAGTCCAACTATATGAGATCAGTGCATAGAAGCAAAAGAATAAAAAAAAATTCTCTGCTTAGGAAGAATGCAAAAAAATCCTAAAACAGGCAAATGCTTATGCCCTGCAGCAAAGGATCACTTAAGCAGGATGAGCTTGACTGTGTATTTCCTTCTTGAGCACTTATCACCGTGAGCCCACAGTTTTGACAGCAGTGCTTGATTAAAATGAAAAAGATCAGCAGAGACAAAAATAAGAAGCTGATGCTATACTATTTATTTCATGAGTCGTAGGGAGGGGCTCAATTAGGAAATATGGTGAAGTTGCCATTAAATGCTGATGCAAACTAAATATTTCTATTCATGGGTATCCCCCTCTATATCTAAAGGTAACTGAGACTTACTAAAAAGAATTAGCTTGCTGAAATGCACAGCAGTTTCCCAATATTGGAATTCAGCATAGCCCAACAGAGTGACGAATTGTAGGCCAGAGAGAAGCATTGCTGAGTCCAGCCATGAAATTTTACACAGAAAAGGAATTCAAATCTTAAGTGACAGTAAACCAGAAAGATAGAAGACTGATTCAGGAGCCTCTGCAAATGTTATAGTTGTTAAAGTACATGAGGACCTAAAGGCATTCCCTTCTATAAATGTAGACATCAGGCTGGTAATCCATTCAGCAGGAAAACAAGCTAACAAGCCATTTATGCCACCAGAACTGTGTTTTCTAAACTTAAAATGAAGGAGCTGAGATTGTAGTGGTGGCTCACATTAAAAGATTCAGAATCTGCTTCCATAAACATCTTTGAGTGTTATGCACCAGGACCTATGTAAGTCATTTGATATCTATTACCTTACTTTATACAATTAGAAGTAATTTTTAAAATATCTGCAAGGAAGATGGTTCTTCCTAATGATCCAGTCAGGATGGAGAACACACATGTCATAGTAAACACTAACATGAATAAAAGATTAGATGCAAAAATGAAGATGAACCTCACATTAATCAAATATGTGGTGAAAAATACTGTGGAATAATGACATTATTTTGGCCTATTTAAAGTAAAAATGAAAGTCATGAGCTAAATTCCTTTTCCTCCTGCTTCTGCATTCTCTTTCTTTTCCCACTTCCTCCTTGCTAATCATTCCAGCCTCTACCAAGGGCTATTTCTCCATGGAAAGAACTTTGAGGGATAAATGTCAGCATCCTATAACAGATTAGGTTTTGAGATGGGAAATACGTCATAGATGAGGAGCCAATTCACTCCCTATAGGAATGGGTAAATCTAGCAAGGACTCACGAAGAAGCAAGGAGAAAACACAAGAGCAGGAGAAAACAAGTTTCTTGTTTGCTTTGTTCTCTTCTACATTGTTGTTTGCCTTTCTCACTGTCTTTCTCCTTTTATTTTAATTTTTTTCAGCATTATTAAGGTATAATTGACAAAAGTAATATACATTTATGGTATACACCATGATGCTTGACATATGCATACAATGAGAAATGATTTAAACAAGCTAATTAATGTATCCACCTCAAATGTATATTATTTTTGTGGTGAGAATATTTAAAGTCGATTTTCTTAGCACTTTTTGAGTATACAATACATTATTATTCACTATAGTTACCATGCTGTACAATAAATCTCTAGAACTTACTCATCCTAAGTAAAACTGAATCCTTTGACCAACATCTTCCTATTCCCAGCCCCACCCCTATCCTCACCCCTAGCAACCACCTTTTACTCTCTACTTGTACAAGTTCAATGTTTTAAGATTCCTCATATAAGTAAGATCATGCAGTACTTGCCTTTCAGTGCCTGGCTTATTTCACTAAGCGTAATGTCCTCCAAGTTCATCCATGTTGTTGCAAATGACAGCATTTCCTTCTTGTTTAAGGCTGAATAGCATTCCATTGCACATATATACCACATTTTCTTTATTTATTCATCCATCAATGGACTTAGGTTAGTGTCCATTGATGGATGAATGAAGAAAATGTGGAATATATGTACAACGAAATGCATATCTTGGCTAGTTTGAAAAATGCTGCAATGATACTAATTTCATCTCCTTTGAATGTATACCTAGTAATGGGATTGCTAGATCATATGATAATCCTATGTTTAATTTTTTGTGGAACCTCTATGCTGTTTTCCATAATGGCTGTCTTCCCATTCCCACCAGCAGTGTACAGGGCTTTCCTTTCTCCACATCCTCACCAACACTTGTTATATCTCTTGCCTTTTTGATAACAGTCATTCTAACAGGTGTGAGATGATATCTCTTTGTGGCTGTAATTTGAATTTCCCTAATGATTAGTGATGATGAGCATAGTTTTATATACTCGCAGGCCATTTGTATATCTTCTTTTGAGAAATATTTATTCAGGTTCTGTGCCTATTTTTTGATCAGCTGTTTTCTTGATAACAAGTTGCTTGAGTTCCTATATATTTTGGAGCTTAATACCTTAGCAGACATATGGCTTGCAAATATTTTATCCCATTCCATCGGTTGTCTCTTTATTTTTATTGTTTGTGTCCTTGGCTCTGTAGAATTTTGTTAGTTTGATGTTATTCTACTTACCTATTTTTGCTTTTGTTGTCTCTGCTTTTGGGATCATATCTGAAAAATTATTGCCCATACAAATGTTGATAATTTTTTTCTATGTTTTCATCTAGAAGTTTACAACTTCATTTCCTACATTTAAGTCTTTGATCAATTTTGAGTTTATTTTTTGCATATGTTGTGAAATAAGGGTCCCATTGTGTTCTTCTGTGTAGATTCCACATCTTTGCTATTGTGAATAGTGCTATGATGAACACAGTGTGCATGCGTCTTTTTGGTGGAATTGTTTATTTTCTTTTGGGCATATACCCAAAGATATATGGTATATATATTTGGGATTGCTAGGTCAAATGGTCATTCTGTTTTAAGTTCTTTTGGAAATCTCCAAACTGCTTCCCACAGTGGCTGAACTAATTTCATTCCCACCAGCAGTGTACGTGTTCCCTTTTCTATGCAACCTCTGGCATCTCTTGTTTTTTGACTTTTTAATAACAGCCATTCTGACTGGTATGAGATGGTATCTCATGGTGGTTTTGATTTGCATTTCTCTAATAAGTGATGATGAACATTGTTTCAGATGCTTGTGGGCCACATGTATGCTTTCTTTTAAGAAGTCTCTGTTCATGTCCTTTGCCCATTTTTAATGGGGTTATTTGCTTTTTGCTTCCTGATTTAAGTTCCTTATAGATTCCAGATATTAGACCTTTGTTACATGCATAGTTTGCAAATATTTTCTCCTATTCTGTAGGTTGTCTGGTTTATCTGTTGATAGTTTTATTTTGCTGTGCAGAAGCTCTTTAATTTAATCAGTTCCCACCTGTCATTTTTGTTTTTGTTGCAATCTAGGTTTTCCAGTTTGTTGGTGGATAATTGTTCATAGTTTCTTTTGATTCCTTGCATTTCTGTAATATCAGTTGTAACCTTTCCTCTTTCTGATTTCTTTTTATCTCTTTCTTCTTAGTTTAGTTAAAGCTTTGCTGATTTTGTTATTTGGTCAAAAAACACAACTTCTTGTTTTATTTATCTTTTATATTGTTTTTCTATTCTCTCTTTTTTTTCTATTCTCTATTTTAGTTATTTCTGATCTGATCTTTGTAATTTCCTTTCTTCTACTAAATTTGGGCTTAATTTGTCTTTTTTTTTTTTTTGTCTCTTAGGGTATAATAACAGGCTCTTTATCTGAGATCATGCTCTTTTTAAAATGTGGGCATTCTCTATAAATTTCCCTCTTATAACTGCTTATGCTGCTTGTTAGATAGTTTTCATGTGTTGTTTCATTTTTGTTTATCTAAAGTTTAATCTATTAAAACATTTATATAGTACAGAGATAGAGACTAAAACACTGTGGGGGAAGTGACATAGGAAATTGGGGGGTGTAGGTCAGAGGACACAAGGCAGCAAATATAGGGGATGAACAAGTCTAGAGATCCAATATACAACATGAGGACAATAGATATTAAAATTGTACTGTACATGGGAGTCATGCTAAATGTGTAGATTTTAGCTGCTCTTGCCCAAAAACATTGTAACTATGTGAGATGATGGATTAACTTGTTTCATCATAGTAATCTTTTTACTATCTATATGTGTCCCATGGCATCATGTTGTTAACCTTAAATATACATGGTGAAATTTATTTTAAAACATTTATATCGCTTAAAGCAATTTTGGAGAGCATTTTTGCCTGTAGTCCTATGTGCTAGCCTCTGTAACTTCCTTTACTTGATACTGTACTATACAAATTAAAGTAGAAAGTGTTATTCCAAGCATGAACTGGGCAATACAAATGGAATATACAGATGTAATAACTTTTTGATATTAATACAAGTACCTCGTTATTATTTCTATGCATGTTTTACAAATGCTAAATAGCATCACTTCTTACAAATTCTGCTCTATGTTTCACACATCGTGGCATTGTTTAAATGTCTCTTGGGATTATATTTACTGGTTTAAAACTGTTCTTGAATGTCATAGTCCAGCACTGTCCATTAGAAGTTTCTTTTTTTTTTTCTTTTTATATATTTAGGAAGTACAAATGCAAATTTCATACATGCATATATTGCATAGTGGTGATGTCTGGGCTTTTAGTGTACCCATAACCCAAGTAGTGAACATCGTACCCAATAGATAATTTTTCAACCCTGCCCTCTTTTGTAGTCTCCGTTATCTATTATTCCATTCAGTAATTTCTATTATTCCAAATACTGCATGTTCTCAATTATAAATGGGAGCTAAACAATGGGTATATATGGACATACACGTATAAGTGAGAACATGTAGCATTTGACTTTCTGTTTCTGAGTTATTTCGCTTAGGATAATGGTTTCCAATTCTATTCATGTTGCTGCAAAAGACATGATTTCATTCTTTATTAGGGCTGAGTAGTATTCCATGGTGCATATGGTACTGTGAATAGTGTTGTGATAGACATATGAGTGCAAGATATCTTTTTGATATAATTCTTTCTTTCCCTTTGCATAGATAATCAGTAATGGACTTGCTGCATCAAATGGTAGTTCTATTTTTAGTTATTTGAGAAATCCCCATTTTTTTTCCATAAAAGTTGTACTAATTTACATTCCTACCCACAGTGTATAAGCATTCCCCTTTCTCCACATCCTTCCTAACATCTGCTGTTTTTTGACTTTTTAGTAATAGCCATTCTGACTGGTGAAAGATGGTATCTCATTGTGGGTTTGATTTGCATTTCTTTGATTAGGAATGTTGAGAATTTTTTCATCTTTGGCCGTTTGTATTCCTCTTTTGAAAAATGTATGTTAATGTCCCTTGCCCACTTTTTAACAGGTTTTTTTTTTTCTTCTTGTTGAGGTTTTTTTAGTTTCTTGTAGATACTGGATTATTAGCCGTTTGTCAGAGGAATAGTTTGCATTTGGTCGTGGGGAAGCTGAATATCATTTCTTTTTATTGTATTCCTTATGACAGAACAGAAGAGATCTGTAAAATTGTTCCCTCAGAAAAAGGCCATGATAAGTTAAGTGGCAAGGCTACTAGATGGTGAAAGATAAAAGTTTAAAGGCTAATGATTATTGGTGCTGCAAAAGCAGAAAATTCCTTAATGGCAATAGCTGAACAATAACCAGACTTTCTAATGGGCAACATATATTTATAAAATTTATAGACCACAGTCACTCTCCAAATACAAGTGCAGTGAATGTTTTGAAGATCATTGATGAACTGAAAATGCAGGTGAAAAATACAAGAAATCTCCCTTGCTAAATTAGTCAATGATGCGTGAGTTCTGCCCCTTCACACATAGCACATGTTTGCTATGCATTTAAGTTTTACATCATTTGCAATACTGAAGTAGAAATTGTATAGACCTTTAGAGAGTCCTAATTCATTTTATGCATTGTTTTCTGCAAATGTGACTCCATGAAAGTGCATTATCACAATGTTGGCTTTGTGTGCAAGCATTGTGCATGTACATAAAAATGTCTAAACTTCCTCAAAAAATGAAGAGGTGTCCTCTTTGTACATCTGAATTTGTGAAAGATAAAATTCCTCAAGATTTCAACTCTTTGGGTGGCTGCATAAGCAGTGGTGACCCACTGTAGTTTTGGATCAATATCATCGAAAGACTTAGGTTGTCTGTCACGGTATTTCAGATGACCTCAGTTATAAAGCTGGGTGCACACAATTACCAAACATAGTGATACTTATTTATAGTTTTCACTTTTTGACCTATTTCTCTTAGAATGTGACTCCTCTGCTCATAAATATTATACCTATATAACTGTCATTAGTATACTGAATGTTTATGATTATAAAAATACATGTCATAATTACCTGTTTTGTTGTGTATAGTGGTCAATGAAATGTTCTGTCGTGTTTTTATGTTTCTCAAATAATCCCTTTAAAAATTTAAATAAATATTTCTTAAAGAATGAAGGAAAAAATTTAATGCACACATTGTTTCCTTTAGAATCAGAAGAATGCATACATCTTTATCAAAGATGAATCTCTAATTCATCTTTAATATATTAACCTGGTGATCCTGGATGTTGCACCAAATTTCCTGAATATGTGTGTATATACATATAGACATATGTCTTCTATATATATATACAGGATTATATGTATGTTTATATTTATGTATGTATTTGTGTGTATATTTGTGTGTGTCTGTGTGTAATATATATAATTTTTCCCACCAAGTGATTTAGTCTTATACAGACTAAAGTTGGAAATCAATAGACCAAAATGTACATGTGTATAGGTTGCAAAGATGACCACAGCTTGGAAAATTTATTTAAATTTATCAAAGATTTCTAATGTGGCTTTTTAAAATGGAGTTAATGTATATATGTACAGTTGTTTCCAATACACTCCCTTTTTCTTTCTTACATATGTATATAAAAATAAAAGCATTTGGGTCGGGTGCGAGTGGCTCACACCTGTAATCCTAGTACTTTGGGAGGCCGAGGTGAGTGGATTACTTGAGCTCAAGAGTTCAAAACCAGCCTGGCCAACATGGTGAGACCCTGTCTCTACCAAAAATACAGAAAATTAGTGGGACATGGTGGTGCACACCTGTAATCCCAGCTACTCGGGAGGCTGCAGCAGGAGAATCAGTTGAACCCAGGAGGTGGAGGTTGCAGTGAGCTGAGATTGTGCCACTGCATTCCAGCCTGGGTGACAGAACCATACTCTGTCTCAAAAAAAAAAAAAAGGCATTTGATCTATAATGTCAATTGACTGATAAAGATGCAAAGTATTTATGTTTTCTAACAAATTCTTCCTGATTATCTTTTGGATAGGATGTATAAGATATTCATGAGAAATATTATGATGTTTTACAATGTTCATGATTTATTCATTTTTATATATTAAATGTATATTATATAGAAATATATATTTTAAATAAATATCAATATATTTGTGGAGTGTGCTTAAGGGTATTCAAGTTTGATAGACCATTGCTTTAAGAAAATAAAATACACACAAAAAAGAGAGAAAAAAAATTAGCCAATTTGGTATAGTAGGCTTTAAGTAGGCGTATAAATTATTTAGGAAATAAAACAAATGAATCACCTGGAAGAAAAGCTATGGCAATGCAAGACAGAGATTTTCCCAAAATAACTAAATGAAGGAAATGGCAAATTGCAATACTAATAGAACTTTCAAGATGCAGGTAGGGGAATCATTAGTTTACTGATTGACCTATTTTTCTATTTAGAGCAGTTCACAAATCCCTTACCTAAAGAAAATGGAAGTGTAAGAAAAAGGTTACAGAATTTTGTAAAAGCAAGTTATGATACACTTGGTGAATTGTTTTGCTTTGCTGTATTGACTGAGAAATCAGGATAGACAGTTCAACAATTATAAAACTCCCAGTAGGACCTTGCAGACATTACGTCACCTCACAATGGTGGCTGTTTAATTGTTCCTCCCTCTTTCTAAAAGAGTCATTTCCTCTCAAAGCAGCAGATTTTATATTGTTGAGAAAAGTAGAGGAAGAAACAGCATCTTGCAACCACAACCAGGTTAAATATGAGCATTAATCTGGTCATATTAAGAGCTCAGAGACAAAAGGAAGAGGAACAGGGACAGTGTGAAGATGGCGTTAGGCATGTGGGGAGCTACCGATGGGCTTGCACCCCTACTCCCACCATCCAGAAAATAGCAAACTCAAAAGATGCAGAAAGTTTGCTTGTAAAGCATAAAGTCCTCCTGATAAAGAAAGCTGAGGCAGGCCAGATAACTGGTTAAGGACACTGCAAGGTAGAAGGGCTAATCAATTTGTTAGAAACATAGATGTAATATGTTAACATCAGAAACCCAAGCAATCAGCTTTTGGAAAGCTCTCCAGTATAGCAGGGATGCCCCAAACCCACTGGCCTTCGTAAAGCTGAAAAGTCAAATTCTACACCCACACGCTGGCAAGTATTTCCCTTTAAGTCAACGTTTTGAGCTTTAACAGCTGAAACCAAGTCTTTTAAAAAATACAATAAAAGCTGGAGCTATAAAGACTGTGGAAACTTACTTAACAGCATGAGCTAAAGATAACCAGGAATTTGCCACTGGGAACTATTTAATGCTTTTGATGGAGCTGCGGCATATAGGGCCTAAGGTAATTGATGTACAGAAAGAACAAGCTAATAAATACTAGTTCTAGAATTTCTGTGATTTAAGGGGGATGGGAGTGTTAAGTTGATGGATAAGTCCCACAGTGCTTTTCTTTTATAGGGTCTGCTAAGCCTAGTTGGCAATCATATTTCACATCCATTCGTAAGGTCTCAATAGAAGAATAAAAAACAAGTGTCATGTGTCTGGACAATCATCAAAAAAAAAAAAAAAAAAAAAGAATCGAGGTTGTGTATACATGCTCAGCATTTTAAAATGTGCTAAAATCTTACTTCTGGTGAAGCCATTTAGTATGGTTTTTCTGGGCTGTTTCTAACCTGCAGCTTTAACATAGCCTTTAATAAATCCTAACTGATAGAAACTGAACAATAGCAAGAAGGGCCATGGGCGGGAATAGGGAGCTAAGAATGAAAGTTACCAATCTCTTAGGAACTTGTTTTTTTCTTATTTTGTTTTCAGTTTTTTTGAATTCTGGGGTTTTTTGTTTGTTTGTTTTTTGAGACGGAGTCTTGCTGTCGCCAGGCTGGAGTGCAGTGGCGTAATCTCAGATCACTGCAACCTCCGCCTCCCAAGTTCAAGTGATTCTCCTGTCTGAGCTTCCCAAGTAGCTGGGACTACAGGCGTCTGCCCCCATGCTTGGCTAACTTTTTATATTTTTAGTAGAGACGGGATTTCACCATGTTGGTCAGGATGGTCTCGATCTCTTGATCTCGTGATCCACCTGCCTCGGCCCCCCAAAGTGAATTCTGGTTTTTGTCTGAAGCTGTGTTTTGTTTTTCAGTGAGGAGGTTGATTAAGAGATTTGAACTTACTAGAACTCTCCAATCCAAGGCATAAACACACTAACAAAAATACCTCCAATTAGATCAGCACTGTATTGGCTAGCCCTCTGTATAACAAACCGCCCAAAACTCACTGTCTGAAAACAATAACCCTTCATTATTTCTGGTGGTTTTAGAAGCTAGAAAGGCTGTGCTGCTGAGCTGGGCTAGGCTCAGCTGATCTCTGCTGGGTTTGCGCATGTCTGCAGTCAGGTGGCAGGCCAGCCAGAGCCTGGGGGTTCTGTGAGGTCTGTCAAAGGGGTGACTTCATTCAACACGATGTTTTGTCTTCCAGTGGACTGTCTCAGGCTGGATCTCACGGTGTGGCAAGTATCAGAGGGAAAGCTAGAACGGAAGGCTCAATGCCTTTTGAAGTATAGACTGAGAACTGGCCCACTATTACTTCTTCCACATTGTATTGATCTAAGCAAGTCATAAGCCTAGTCTGGTTTCCAGGAGGGATGAGGGAAAAGATTCCTCATGGGAGTAGCTGCAAAGTCTTTAATAAGGGATGCGAATATGAGGAAGTGCAGAAAATGTAGGTCAGTTTTGCAATCAGTCTACAAAAAAATGCAATAAAGACATGTAAACCCAATCTATACATTCTTACTTGTATTAGGATCTTTGTAACAAAAAGGACTGGACAATGATACTCTTTTCTAAAACATATTTTGGCACAGTGGGGAACTGGTGATTGCAGCAGATATCCTGGACTTAGATTGATTTGAATCCTAGCTGTAAAATGTAATATCTGTGTGTCTTATTATTTAATACCTCAGTAGTCTTATCTATAAAATGGGAATGATAATAATACCTTCATTAAAGTATTGATGGGAGCATTAAATAATATATATAAAGCTTTTAGAACAGAGCCTGACACATAGTCATTTGATAAATTTATATTTTATTTTTAGCACTGATAGGAATATATCAACAAATATGCAAATTATAAGACTGTAGAAATTCAGTGGATTTCCAGCTGGACTTGTGATAAGGCTAAGCATCAATAGTTTATAGTAAAATATAGCACCAAGTACATACCTATTATGTAGCCTAGGTTTTAACTATCTCTAAATTATTTCTTTGAAATCTCGCTGAATCCTTTTAACTAGTAAATGAGCAAAGTATATAAATGTTCTGTACTTATTTCACTTTTTGAAAAAAATGGAATTCTGAATTCACTTCAGTGCATTTTAAAGAAAGCCTTTATCAAAGCAATCTATATTGCAGCAGGACTCTCCAGATCGGACCAGAGGGAAATATTCTAAATGAAGTCTTTCATGGAATTAGAAATGTTCCCATTCCTTTTTCCCCCAAACATTATTTCCAATCCTTTCACTCATTACCCAGTAAAGCCATAAAGGAATTGCATCAAAAGTTATGCAATCTCAAATTCATGTATCATAAAAAGAACATATACTACCCATGGGTAGAAAAAGGAGGAAAAGCCAGCCAACTAGCCACAGGTCACAGCTGGGGATATGTATCAAGCACCTATTACTTGAAGGAAGAATGGCAATGCTTCTATTAGAAGAGAAGAAAGGAGAAATCTGGAAAAAGAAGAGTGCCAAGTCACCAGAGAAACCAATTATGTTTCCAAGCAGCCAAAATATATGCATATGTCTGGGTACCCAGAGCTTAAAAGAAATCAGAGAGGGTTGAAAGAAAATCAGGCTTCAGATCTAAAGGAAATCATCTTCTTTGTATATCCTGCCTGAAGTTTTGATTTTTTTAAATTTCAATAGGATTTGCATGAACCGTTTCAATTCATTTTCTTTGCACAGATACAGCACATTTAACAACATGCTGACATTCTAGTGGAAGAGCTGGAATTTGATACATGCCTTTAGGTGTCATTCATATAATGGAACATTCTCACAAACTTTGCTTTTGAGTTTCCAGGAGGAAGAAACTAATATTTATTGATCACTTGATATGCAGCAAGAATCTGCCAACCGAAAGCATAACAGGGCTCATTGTGGTCCAGTATACTTCCTTTTCATGGGCCCTGCCTAGCACAGGGAAGTAAACCATTAATTTAAAATGGTTATCACATATGGTCTGTCACTTAATTCTTACCATGACCCAGTAAGGCATTAACCCTATTTTACAGATGAGAAGACCAATTCAAAGGTCATCGGACTTAGCCAAGACCACAGAGCAAGCATAGTACTGGGGCAAAACCCGATGTAGTGACTGGTAATTTACAGGAAAAGGTAAATGGCAAGCATGCAAGTCACCTCTGCCATCCCCACCACCTTCTGTCCCCCTCTGTGCTACTTCCTAAAGACAACTTTGTTCTATCTCTACTGCATTCATCTCCAGCCACACTAGAGAACTGCTTCAGACAGAAAGATTGACACATTTTTTAACTCAATTACCAAAACATCTCTCTTCCCTCACCTTTCTCTCTCTCTCTCACACACACACACACACACACACACACACACACACACACACACACACACACCCCTACAATAAAATTCAGGGGTAGGAGGGAAAAGGAGTTTAAATGTTAATAACAGAGATTTGAGCATAAAGGCAACTTGGCTTGCATCTTCTTTGCTTTATCACCCTGTGTTTTCCAGAGACCTATTTTAAATTAATGGTTTACTGCCCTGTGCTAGGCAGGGCCCATGAGAAGGAAGTATGCTGGACCATAATGAGCCCTATTAGTCCTTCAATTTCAGGAATAGACCAATTCCAGTGAACTGCCAACAAATAAATGTGAATAACTTGTGGAGTTAAATGGAGAGTAGCCCATGGATTTTAAATTTCCTCTAAGCCACAAGTATCTTGCCAAGTGAGTTTGATGTACTTCTGCCCTTCTAGGAAGTTCTGGTGGTTTAATTCTGATAGTCATGTCTGCACCTCCAGAAATTACGCCCTTTCAGAGAAACTGAGAATTTTACAAGATTTTCCAGTGCTTAGTTTAGTTAATAGATTATCAGATGGACAAGTGTAGGTTACAGGTGGATGCAAATGCAACCCTGTATTCACTGTTAGGGTCAAATGTGTTAATTCTCCAAGAAGTTCTGGGAAGCCTGTAAGCCTCTTGAGTAAAATCTATTCTCTAGGCATAGTACTAACTGTTCAATATAGGTTGTCTCATTTAAGTTAATCCTGTCTTTTAATGTTCATTTTCACATGAAGCTGCTGGCAAGAATGGTTAGGAAAGCAGATGTGCTGATATGTGTCCATTTTACCTTAAAAAGGGAGCTGAGAGCAGGGCAAGCAGGGTGGTCCTTGTGGTGGGTTGGATAGGTATGTGCCCCTAATATCATGGCTTGAGTCAATATAAATACCTGAAAGAACAGATACCCAGTGGTCTGGTCACTTGGTGATTCTTTCTAAACATGGAAAAAGACAAGAAGCCATAAGCTACAGAAATAGAGGTTATTGATGGAAGCAAAGTTCCACAGTGACCTGGGCTGGGGCTGAAGTCAGATAAAATACTTATGGTGCAGACTTTTGATTTCTTATTGCCGTGAAAAGAGAATAAATGATACTTATATTTGTTGGTCTAAAAACTAATTGAAATTACTTACTGAAGTGAAGACAGAATTGGGAAAGTGTTTTTAAGAAAGACACAGTTACAAGAGCCTGCTTATAGAGTAAACCTCAATCCCTTCAATCCCTTGTGAGACAAAGATGTAGGCCAGCATAGACTCCCTTTTTTTTTTTTTTTTTTTTTTGATGGAATCTCACTCCATCGCCCAAGCTGGAGTGCAGTGGTGCTATCTCGGCTCACTGCAACCTCTGCCTCCCGGGTTCAAGTGATTCTTCTGCTTCAGCCTCCTGAGTAGCGCACCACCCCACCCCGCTAATTTTTGTATTTTTAGTAGACAGTAAAAATTTAGTAGACACTAAAAATTTTGTATTTTTAGTGAAACAGGGTTTCACCATATTGGCCAGGCTGGTCTTGAACTCCTGACCTCGTGTTCCACCCACCTCGGCCCCCCAAAGTGCTGGGATTGCAGGCGTGAGCCACCACACCCAGACAATTTCTGATATTCGAATTCCCTAGCCACTTATTCAACACTTTTCGTGCTATCCAGAAGATCAGATAGTTATGGTACAGTTTGTTCAGCTACAACCTGTATGGGGAGGAAATTCAGATTCACTGCCAAGGTGTACCCAGGAAGACATTGCCATGAACTCATTTCACCAAGCAAAGAAAGCCATAGCTCAAATACTACAGTGACTCTTTCTGGCCTCTTCAGTGATGGATAAAA